>NC_073693.1:219025349-219135349 GCF_029784155.1 Uranotaenia lowii | reverse complement strand
TATCTGCGGCATCTCGGAGAGAGAGGTTAGGGTTTCGCTTGAAACTACCGGCAACTCTCTGTCGTCTCAGCGGCTTCCGGTTTTCGATTTTCCCCCGATCCAGACTTCCTGGCTGTCGAAAAACGTTCCCCAAACACTTTAATTACATTTGTTACGGTTGATTTAGCGATTTTGCCAGCTTTGCGTGCGAGTAGCTCGGATTTTCGCGATGCGCAAGCAAAATTTTGATACGCTGCTCTTCTTCCTTGGACGGCATTTCGACAACTGAAGAGTGAATTCCAAAATCAAAATAAGAGCAACATTCTACACACACACACACATTCAAAATGAGGGGTGTTCAGGTTTTTTAAATGCAAAATTGAAAGAAATACTTCAAGTTGATATTGACCAAATTTTGACCGTTTTACCTTTAAATTCACTCAATAGAATTGGACTGTTGTTTCTCTTTGTCTTGTTACATATTGGAACCTTCATTAACCCTCATCCGCATTAGAGTGTCATTTTGACACTATTACAAGTTTGAATGCTTGTAACTTTTTTCAGAAGCTTCAAAAAAGAAAAATTTCTTCGGGGACCCTAAATGAATTCAAAAGTTCTTTAATATTTCATTTTTACTTTTTTATGGACGAACCCTGGAAGCCTGGACAAAAAAAACTCCCTTTTCCGACTTAGAGTGTCATTTTGACACTCCAAAAGTAAAATATACTTTATTCGTTTGAATTATTATAAACTTCATATAAAACTTATATCGATAGAAACCTTGTAATGTCAGTAAAATATGTTTTGAACATTATATATAGCTAAAGCTTATAGTTTTCTTGTTATTCAGCACGAAAGAAAAAAAAAATCCGAAAAAACATGCCTCAGGAAAAGTGCTGTAGTTCATATATTACACGTCCAAAAAAATATTTGCTCTATGCATACGAAAGCTGAAGTTAATGTCTACATCATGAAGCCAAGAAAATTTTTTTTAAATTTTTTTTAATGAAATGGCCACAAAAAGTTCAAAAAAGTGGTCTGAAAAACCTACTTTTCATTAGATTGCTAGTAAAAATTGTTTGAGCGGTGGTAGAGCTTTGGAAAAAATATCATTACAAACTTTATTCTAATTCTGACATTTTGTTGTCTTTAAATTTTTGATGCAACAAAAATTGAATTAACGGGAATTTTTCAAAGTTGACTGACTACTTTGAGCGACTTTTTTACAAATTGAAATTTTATCTGTTTTTGTGGTCCACCGTCAAGTTGCACCCGGATTTTCAGTGCTTTTGCTTTGTTTGGACCAATCAATAGTATATTCATTGGAAAACAAATTTAATTTACATTCTAGTGAGGTGCAACAATTTACGCTGTGAGATTTCACAAAAATATGAAAATTATAAATGTAAAATAATTCCTGAATTTCAAGAACCACAAGCAGCACGTCCAGCAAAACGTGTTTATTTGCTCTCTGAGAACGGGGAGTGGTGATTCAGAACGAGAGCCAAACAAAATGCACGAGGTAAAAGTGATGCGTGTCGATGTTTCATAGTCGAAATTATTTTATTCATATGTCGCATGGGTTAAAAATTTTGATTGTGGCATGTAGTTCAGGAAATTTATTTATCAAATATTTTAAATGTAAAGAGAAGATCGCGACAGTGGAGGAATAAAATAAACAGCATTTCATTTAGCTGTTCAAACCAAGTTTAAAAATTCGGCAACAAACTGGAACACGGTTGTTTTCAGGGACGGGCAATAGATTTCAGATGTCGAATGTTTTGCAAGGGTCGTCCATATTAATCATTTTTTCACTGCTTATAACAATATTGACGTTATTATGCAATGGGTTGCTTTGAAAAATAGCACACGAGAGATTTGAAGGAAGGGCAATTGATTTCAAATATCAAAGATTGTATAAGAGGAATTGAGCATGATTTGTTAATTTTTTTATTTTCTTAAACATATTTAATTTAAAAGAACTGTGGAAAGCAAATTGAAGTGAATAAAAACAATTTCAAAATGAGAAAATAAAAGCGTGAAATATTCAATCACAATCATTACATTTTATAACCCTGTGATCTGGGCATATAATAAGGTCGCATTTTCACATCGGACGTTGTATAGATTAGCTGATTTCTTATAAGAGCACTTGCTACAACGTCCTCGTTTCTTTCTTTTTTCGTCTGAACATTGAGGGCTGGAGCTTCGTTGTTTTAAACTTTCAGCTTTTATGTTTTCCACCATTTCTTGAGCTCTGGATGACCTTGGCAGTGATTTTCGCTTAACTATCGCAGGTGTCACAAGTGCTTTTCCCAAATCGGTTAAAAACAGTCTTCTTCTTATATTTTTTTTACATTCCAGTTAGGATTGATAGCAGTGAAAACGATAAAAGCGTTAATGGCGGAAACGTCTAAAATGTTGTAGAACAAACACACTGGACACCTATTTATTTTCCGTTTTGACCTGTAAGTTCCAACCATCTCGTCAAGCACATCAACTCCTCCATTATTTTTGTTATACAGCTTTATGATGTTTGGTTTGGGGTCTGCTGATGTTTGTGTCTCCTTTCTTACATTGTGAGTGCTGAGCATAGTAACCATTTTGTTTTTTTTGGAATATATCCAACCAAAGTAGCCCCGGCAATTGGATCAAAAACATATTCCGAAGTATGCACTTGGTTATTTTTTACTGACAGAAATATTGGAGGTACTTCTTTTCGATTTTTCCGAATAGTGCCAACCAATGTCATGTTCTGTTTTTTCAGATCTAAAGCAAAATTATATGATGTAAAAAAATTATCAGTGAACACACATTTTCCGGTGAGTCCTTCGGTCAATCGCAAAACAACGTTTCTTCCTAGGTCTCTTTCAGGCTTACAGTTTCGGTTTTTTCCAAGATAAACTTCAGCGTTAAACAGATAACTGGTTTGTGAATCACAAAGACACCAAATTTTTATGCCATATTTAAATGGTTTTGATTGATATATTGTGTAAATGGACATCTTCCTTTGAACGGAACAAGCTGCTCGTCAATTGTTATGTTGGATCCCACGTTATACGCCATTTTTGCACGCTGGACCCACTTTTTAAAAATATTTCTAATAGGAGCAAGCTTATCACGCTGACGACGTTTACCTCTATCCAATTTGTCGTCGAAACGAAGGCATTCATTAATAAGCTTGAATTTATTTATGGGCATTGTTGCCCGGAAAATTGGACGTCCTTCTGTATAATTCCATAGCTCTTCTAAGCTTTCTTCACACGATCTATACACTCCAGCTAAAAGAAGAAGGCCATAAAATGCTCGAAGAGTTTCCGTGTCGATTTGTTCCCATTTTTCTTTGTATTTTCTATTTCCATATAAATTAGTCATATTTCTGACTTCATCTTCCCATGGTTCAATAAATAAGGTGAATGGATGAAGTTTTTATATCACTGACTCTCGAAATAGCAAATAGCGTCGGTCCTAAATAAACAACAAAACTAGAATAAGGTTTCTTATTGATTGATATAAGTTTATCTGAATTGAACGAAATGTATAAAAAATTCCAAATATTGTCACCGGCACTAAACTTAAAATTGAGTTTTTAAGAAAACATGATTAATTTATTATTTTATTGTTCATTCAAAATTTAATAAATTCAAAACTGCAGTTACTTCAATATTTTTTTTAATAAATTATATTTTGTTTATATATAATGTGTTTATATATAATTCATAAACGAACGCTATATAATATTATACATTATTGATTATCGAACATGTAAAAAAACGAACACAAATCTCAATGGAACTTGAAGTGCCCTCGAAGAGATCCATTTTTTTCACACTAGGCGTACAATTTTCCAGAATATAAAGGCTACCATCTTATGATTGCTAAAACCACGAAGCTACAGAAAGAGTAGATACTATGTTTGCCATGCCCGAGATTCGATCTCATGATCATTGGCTTAGAAGACTTGAGTTCTATCCACTATGCCAAGGTCGCCGGTTATAAATGTAAATTCTGATTTAGCTTACCAGGTGATGAATTTTTCGTGGTATCTACTTGATTTTTTAGAGGCGTTCGACTCCAACGAATCGATCCTCCAACCAACCACTCAGGCGGATGTTTTGAAATTCGTTCACGGGTTTCTACTTCTTCACATTCTGAAAGCTCCGAACTCTCGTCGGATGTTTCAAGCTCCTCTACGGCAATATAATCCTCGTCATCACTGAACTCATTGCACGAATCATCGCAATCAAAGAAATAACTCATTTTAACTACAACCTACCCCGCAAATATGTAAGGTACACCGGGGTAAGTGTGGACGCGGGGTAAGTGTGGACGATGGCTATTAAAACAAAAGTGTGCACTATTTTTTCAAACTTTCAATGCAGAATGTTCAATTTACTCGTAATCTATCCAATAACTGTGAAAAAGATACGATTCCGAGAATAACGGATGTTTACAGCGACTTTTTGAGAATTTTTTATTTTCAACTACGATGTCGAGGTGATGTGCATCTTTTTCAATTGCAAATTTCTCGTAAACTAGCTAGCTCTTGACGAAAAACTCTACATTGTAACAATCCTTACATTCGAAACAACCAGTTATAAAAAGAAACGGTGATTAAAAATGAAGAAAAAAGAGTTTATTCACATAAAAACTAAAATTTTGTATCCAAGCCATACCTGGGGTAAGTGTGGACGACTTTATACAGGCTTGATATTTACATATTTTTTCAATTTTCTGCCCTTCATCCAATACAATCTTATATATAAAAATGGAGGCGCTATCTTTGTGATAACATCACGTATGAACGGGCGGTCGGAATGAAGTGAAACTTGGTATCCGAGGGTTTTTGGGGCCAGAGATGGTTTGTATAATAGTTTCAAGAATCTCACTATTTATAGAAGGGGGGCTCCCATACAAAATCAAATTGAAACGGGACATAACTTGAACAATTTAAATGCGATTTTCATAAAAATTGGTTCACGAGATCGAAAAGACACAAGAAGTTGATTCATTATGCAGACTGCAATTGCTCGCTTTTAAAACGTGGGGCTCCCTTAAAAAAATGTGAAAAAAATTGATAAAATATATACAACCCATACAATTCACATGGGATATTCATGAAATTGTGTACACATGCATGTTTTGATGTGGAAAAACAATCTATTTTACTAAATAACACATCCTACCTTTATAACCAGAGGCTCCCATACAAAATCAACGTGAGTTATAACATAACTTAAACAATTGCCAAGCGATTTTGCTTAAACGAGCCAGGCAGCCATGTTTTGACAGTAAAATATGATTTATTGTAATAAATAACGCTTTCTCCATAAACCATCCCCCCCCCCCCCATTTTTGAACTAAAGGTGGGAGGAGGGGAGAGAAGTTTCATATAAATCTTATATGTGAAAATGAAGACGCTTCCTTCATATGAACGAGCGGTCAGAATTACATGAAATTTGGTTTATATTATAGTCTTAAGACTATCCGACTTTAGTGGGAAGGAGCTCTCATATCAAATCATTATCAAACATGACACATCTTGAGCAATTTTCATGTAATCTTTTATATAAAAATGGAGGCGTTTTCTTTGTAAATAACATCACGTATGAATGGTCGGTCGGAATGAAGTGAAATTTGGTATCCGAGGGTTTTTTGGGTCAGAGATGGTTTGTATAATACTTTCAAGAATCTCACTATTTATGAAAGGGGGGTCCCCATACAAAGTTATCTCTTCTTCACATCTTATATATAAAAATGGAGGCGTTTTCTTTGTAATAACATCACGTATGAATGGTCGGTCGGAATGAAGTGAAATTTGGTATCCGAGGGTTTTTTGGGTCAGAGATGGTTTGTATAATAGTTTCAAGGATCTCACTTTTGATGATAGGGGGTCCCAATACAAATTAAACTTTATTTGTTACGATTTCCATAAGAATCTATTGGCGAGCCCAATGCAGTTAAGGACGTGTAGATGAAATTAAACATTTATTACGATTTATACTTTAGAAGGTAAAACGAAGTTTACCGGGTCAGCTAGTTTAGCTATATTTAGCATTCGGGTCATGAAAAGTTGGGTTGTTCTGGAATAAGTCATATATTTTCGATAAAATCGGATCTCGTGTGTTGGAACATAAATTACACACAATAATCATTGAAAGATGCCTTACTAGTAGCACCATAAACTTTTTTCAAAATTTTGGACGGTTCGAGCAATAAAGTAACGTATTCAACCAAGAAAACACAATTTTTTTGAAAATTTCCTGAAAAATCATAGGTAAAATCTACCGTCCACACTTACCTCATAAAGCGGGGTAAGTGGATACACCAGCAGTCCATAACAATTTACTTGATAACTTTTCTCGCTTTGCTTCTTTCAAGCTCATCTCTTCAGCGTTTGTTAAAAACATGTTCTGCATCACATTGAACGCCATTTTATCAAAATTGATCAACTGCTGATTTTATTATGATTTTTTAAAGTTGAACTATACCAAAAACCGTCCACACTTACCCCGGTGTACCTTATAGTGAACCGGATTTATGTTACTACTGCGCGCAAAAGCCATTTGTCTATTTCTTACCTAAACGACTCGCATCGGTTGTCAATATACAGTTGAATATAGATATTCATATAAAAAAGATGCCATTCTCTACCGAGAAAGACGGAGAACGGAGAATAAAACAACCCGGATCTGTAGCTCCTGGTGAGAGTTTTTGTTTCTCTCCACACATTATTCGCATCTAGGTTTCGAAAGCCACACACACCTAAATCAAAATTTACAAATTTTTAACGCAAGCGACAATGAATAAAATAATTTCGACTATGAAACATCGACACGCATCAATTTTACCTCGTGCATTTTGTTTGGCTCTCGTTCTGAATCACCACCCCCCGTTCTCAGAGAGCAAACAAACACGTTTTGCTGGACGTGCTGCTTGTGGTTCTTTAAATTCAGGAATTATTTTACATTTATAATTTTCATATTTTTGTGAAATCTCACAGCGTAAATTGTTGCACCTCACTAGAATGTAAATTAAATTTGTTTTCCAATGAATATACTATTGATTGGTCCAAACAAAGCAAAAGCACTGAAAGTCCGGGTGCAACTTGACGGTGGACCACAAAAACAGATAAAATTTCAATTTGTAAAAAAGTCGCGCAAAGTAGTCAACTTTGAAAAATTCCCGTTAATTCAATTTTTGTTGCATCAAAAATTTAAAGACAACAAAATGTCAGAATTAGAATAAAGTTTGTAATGATATTTTTTCCAAAGCTCTACCACCGCTCAAACAATTTTTACTAGCAATCTAATGAAAAGTAGGTTTTTCAGACCACTTTTTTGAACTTTTTGTGGCCATTTCATTAAAAAAAATTTAAAAAAATTTTTCTTGGCTTCATGATGTAGACATTAACTTCAGCTTTCGTATGCATAGAGCAAATATTTTTTTGGACGTGTAATATATGAACTACAGCACTTTTCCTGAGGCATGTTTTTTCGGATTTTTTTTTTCTTTCGTGCTGAATAACAAGAAAACTATAAGCTTTAGCTATATATAATGTTCAAAACATATTTTACTGACATTACAAGGTTTCTACTGATATAAATTTTATTGTAATCGGTTAGATATAAAAAGAGTTATGACGATTTTAGCTTGGAGTGTCAAATTGACACTCCTAGTGCTGATTAGGGTAATGAAATCTAATGCGGATGAGGGTTAAAGTAAATATGTGACTTTTGGTTGCGTGGGATTTTTTACTAGTTTCAGAGCTAGTTAGAACCCCTGCTCACAAGAGTACATATACAATCAAAATACAATCAAAAGTGCTATTTTTTACAAGATAAAAGCTATCAAAAAACCATGTTTAATTAAACTGGTATAAACTTAAGGTAAATCTTATTATTAATACTCTAAATAACTCAGTTTGTTAAATATCAAATTCATGAATTTCATCCGCTCTTATAGTAAAATTTCAGCATAAGTTTGTTTTGTTGAAATTTTTCCATCAATTCTACCACTGTGCTGCAATGATAGAAAAGGAAGAAAAGATATAAATCCAGTCACCTTCAACGCAAAACAAAACGGTAAAGTTCGCAGACGGTAACGAGATACCTGGCTGATGGCAAACTGGATGAAAGGGTTTTAACAGGCTAACATACATACATATGTGGTCACCTGGACTGTAAACTACCAAGCTAGGGAGAGAGAGATCAAGTAACAGCAACTTTACCTTTTTCTGCTGTGCTGTGAAAGTAACGAGCCCTCTCGGAGGAAAATTGCATTCAAATGATGCAGTCAGACGGAGAAACCTTAGAAATGGTGATTCGGGGGAGTGTGTTCGGAAGTTTGCTGCAGTTTTTCAACTTTCAAGACTTTAACAATTCTTCCTACTGAGAATTCGAGCCGCCCCGAAAAAGCTTTTGAAGCCTCCATTTCACCGCTAATATTCTAATCGTTCTTCCCTGCTGGGCAATTTAAAGTAGAAATCCACCTGCTTGCCGATTATTCCGTCCACCCACCCACGAAAAGACGAACAACGCTAAAAAACCTTTTTAGAACGTCCTATAAGATGATGCTGAGGATGATGATGATGGCGCTGCTTCTGCTTCATCTTCTAGCCAGAAGCGCTACCCTGGGGCTGTCAAACCATTGTGTGTGGAAGTACACCTTCAGCTGGCTGGAAATCTTCCACTAAGGACTAAGACATTGAAGTGCTGGGAAAAAATCCAAAGCACCTTCAGACATTCTACTTCCGGAGGCAAGAGCTATGATTCTACAAAGCCATCAAGGTTTTTTCCACCATCATAGCCGAAAGATGTATATTAAGGGTTGACTTTCGAACTTCAGGAGCTTTCTAGGACCGGTCTTTGAAAATCGGGCCACTCTCTGATGATGATGGTGGTGGCCAATCCAAGACGTATTTTCCCTTCGAAGAACTTTTTTTCCTTGGGCTCAGCAAATAATGGTCTCGCTTCTTGGTTGGCGAAAATCGGCAAGATAAGGATGCGGTTCCTCGAATTTCCGTACGCCCAAAGCATACACAATACGTAATGAGAAGAGTAAGTGGTATCCGCATCATCATCATCATCATCATCGTCGTCTCGTTGTCGTCATCATCGTTGTCCTCTCAGAGCCGTTTTAACTAGAAGCGTCTAAGAATCGTCTACTGGTGATCATCTCAACACCTACGCGGTGACCATCGCATCGTTCAGAGGAAATTTGCTTGACATTTGATGGGATTTTATTTTCATTAATTCGTTTTTTTACTCCGATTGGAGGAAGCGTTCCAAAAATCACTTTGGAAAGGCAGGAACCCATTTGTTGTTATTAGGTTCCTAATAATGATTCAAGTGCCACGTCGCCTGAGAACGTTTTGAATAAAAATAAAATTAAACTGTCTTCATCTTTAACAGCACAAACAAATCAACCAATTGTGTTGAGCTATAAAGGGTGATACGGTCAAAATTTGGTCAATATCAACTTGACGTATTTCTTTCAATTTTGCATTTAAAAAACCTGAACACCCCTCATTTTGAAGGTGTGTGTGTGTAGAATGTTGCTCCTATTTAGATTTTGGAATTAACTCTTCAGTTGTCAAAATGCCGTCCAAGGAAGAAGGGCAGCGTATCAAAATTTTGCTCGCGCATCGCGAAAATCCGAGCTACTCGCACGCAAAGCTGGAAAAATCGCTAAAAGTTGCCAAATCAACCGTTACAAATGTAATTAAAGTGTTTGGGGAACGTTTGTCGACAGCCAGGAAGTCTGGATCGGGGGCAAATTGAAAACCGGAAGCCGCTGAGACAACAAAGAGAGTTGCCGGTAGTTTCAAGCGAAGCCCTTACCTCTCTCTCCGAGATGCCGCAAATAAGCTGGTGTATCGACTACGACCGTGCATCGAGCCAAAAATAAACGAACCGGACTATCGACTTACAAGAAGGTAGTGACGCGATGATAAACAAAATACGACGGCCAAAGCGCGATCCCGGAGGCTGTACACGACAATGCTGACGAAGTTCGACTGCGTGGTAATGGACGACGAAACCTACGTCAAAGCCGACTACAAGCAGCTTCCGGGACAGGAGTTTTATACGGCAAGCACATATTTTCAAGCACATGAAACTGTCAAAGTTCGCGAAGAAATATTTGGTTTGGCAAGCCATCTGTACCTGTGGCTTGAAAAGCATCATTTTCATAGCTTCCGGGACTGTCAACCAAGAAATTTACGTGAAAGAGTGTTTGAATAAACGTCTGCTGCCTTTCCTGAAGAAACACGGTTGTTCCGTACTGTTTTGGCCGGATTTGGCATCTTGCCATTACGGTAGAAAGGCCATGAAGTGGTACACCGAAACCAACGTGCAGGTGGTTCTCAAGGACAAGAACTCTCCCAACACGCCAATTGAGAAATACTGGGCTATTGTCAAGCGGAACCTAAAGTTGACCAAAAAACTGCTAAGGACGAGCAGCAGTTCAAGGCAAACTGGCTTTCTGCGACGAAGAAGGTGGACAAGGTGGCTGTACAAAATTTGATGGCAGGGGTTAAGCGTAAGGCCCGGCAATTCGGATTTGGAAAAGCGGAAGCCTAACTAAATATTTTTCCTGAATTTTATACTAATTAAACTTGAAAAAGAAATTTAATTTGATTTTTTAAATAAACGATTTCACCGATTTACACGCGGTTTCCCTCGACCAAATTTTGACCGTATCACCCTTTAGGGTGATTTGAGACTGAATTCCGACTAGGATTGGTTGATCTTGGATCGATCATTGGAAGATCGATCTTGTCAACTCCGATTTTCGATTTTTTGGATCGATTCTTCGGCCTGGAAAAAATCGATTAGATCGGTTTATTTTCGATTCGATCTTCCGATCTTTTTTTCTCATTTAGAGGAAATAATGGCATAACGGCCACCTTAAGGAGGACGCTGATTTAAACTTAAAAAGCAGCTATAATATGTGAGTTACATTATTTTTTCGTGTTCAGACACTAAAAAAGTCAATTTCCTAACTGGATGGAACTTGAACAAAGTAAAAATAGACGATTCAAAATGCAAAATCTGAAAATCAGTCACTGTAGGGGCAGTATAAGCACAACCAATTGGGGCACGATGATTGTTTTCTGCCGTAAAATCTAGCAGCAAATTTAATTTGATGAAGTCAACTGAACTATAGAGCTACAACTTGAGTTTAATTCGGACGAACTCGAGTTCGATTACTGGTTGAGGCGATTTTTTTTTTCATTTAGCATTCATGATCAGTTGAAAGATAATTTTAGAAATTTTCGATTAGACCAAGTGGAGCATGAGCTGGCGAATGTGAGATGCCCGAGAAGTTGGAGAACGGTTGCCATGAACCGTGTAAATTGGAGAAATATTGTTCATCAGGTTATGTCGTGAGACGGAACACCAAATAAATAAAAATAAACAATTTTGTAAATTATTTCCAAACCTTCTGAATTGGGTGCAGGAAGGTGTTTGTGATTGATCAAGATTTAAAAATTTGCTAGAATCATAAGAAGTAACAGCAGTTTTACAAACATTATTTTTTTCAAAAAAATATATAAATTAGATTTTAGATTTTTTCCGCATATTTTATTCGATATCTCTCATATATCTTAAAAAATCTCAATAAAATACTTTGAAATAATTTCTTTTTATCTCTTGAATATTTTTTGTCAGTACATAACTAAAAAATATCAAAGCGTTTCCGAGATATTTGGATTTTGATCAGTATTGTTTTAAAACACATACTCCCGTTCACCATACATAAGAGCAAGTTCACTGGTGTTGGGTAAAAGTGGTAAAAATTTTGACACTTACGGCACATTTTGAAAATTTTTCCATGCAAAAACATTTTCAAGATCTGTGGACTTCTAGTTTTTTTTACAACACGTGTTGTATATTCGCATGCTGCGATGCAAAAATAGCAATATTTCTATCACATACGGCTGAAATAGAAACAGTGTTGTAAAAAAATACAACGCCCCAAGATCTTGAAAACATTTTAGCATGGTGAAATTTTCAAAATGTCAAAATTTCTACCACTTTTTCCCAACATCAGTGAACTTGCTCTAAAAGCGCTTGAATTTTTTTTTCCATATGTAGAAGGATTACACAAATTTGAAATTTTTTGTCTTTTTTGCATATTTCTAATAAACAGCGGTCCCGTCTTATTACAAACGGAAAAGATCGATTAATCGGAGATCGATCTTCAAGCTCCGATTTTTTAGATGGATCGATCACAGAACCGTTCATCTGAATCGATCTTGGAGATCGATCATTTCCCGAAGATCGAACAATCCTAATTCCGACTAAATTTCTGACTCTAATTAACTTATATTTTCAAACACCATTTAAAATGAAATAATTTCCCGAAACTTCGGTGAATATTTTACTTGGAAAAAATCTCCAACTGAAACAAAATTTAAAAAATATATTTAAGTACCTAATTGTATTAAACTAGTGAACCTTCATATAAGAGAAGCGACATCTGATCCCTCTTAAAATGAAATATGTGGCAACATCGCCGAAATCTTGGACAAAAAAATTCCCAGCACTGTTTTCTGGCTCAATGTTCAAGCTCTAAAGTGAACGCTTCTTCAATCCAACAAAATAACATTGAACTCGATGCCCGAAGGATCGCGATAAACGGTATGAATGACTTGAATTTCGTTAATAATCAGTTAGCTTTCTAACTAGAAACATGATTCACCAAAGCATTAAAAAAAATTGCACCTAATCATAAATTCATATGACCAGCTAAAAAATTATCTGTTTGAACTATAACAACAATCGCAATGCCTTCCTTGGTTGAGTTTTCAATAAGAAAGGTAAAAGCTCTGCGACAAAATGCTCGGATCGATTGGAATCGATTTTGACAGTTTTTTTGCTCGATTGGAATTTTGTGTTTCAGATGTCACTTCTCTTATATACAGGTTCACTATATTAAACTTAAGGAACCATTTAAAATGATTGAAAACAATAAAAAATTAAAAATTTTGAATTTTTACTAAAAACATGTTTGTAAACCTACAAAGGCTAACTTATGATATTAAACTGGAACAAATGGTTGAAACTTTTTTGGTTTTATATAGGGTGAGTGCTCCTACTTTGGACCTAGAGCCTACTTTAGTCCTAAAATGCCGAAAAATGTAAATAATTAATTTTGCTAGCATAGAATAAAGATATTCCTATGCACACAATGAACTCTTATTCTTTCTTAATCCTACCATACCGTTTTTTGCCATATAAAATCTTTCTGATTAAATTTTCAACGTTTTTAAAAATGTACCTCCTCATCAGTGGTAAATCTGATAGCTCAATTAGTGGGGCCCGTGTTAAGAAACAAGAGTTTTAAGGAAATATACGACTTTTTACAGTCCAAGCCAAAGTTTAAAGGAAAACAGCTTTCACTATGAAGAATATGAACCATACTACCTATTTTTTCTAAAATTCATGAAAATTAATGGAAAACTCGGAAAAGGGTCCAAATATACGAAACTTTTGACTTTGATGTTCCATGTTTAGGCCTGACATCACCAAAACTTTGTATCAATACCAGGGACGGGATTATGTCATAGTCATGAGCCAAAAATTGCGACTAGTGACTCCTTTTTTTCCCTACATGTCGTAAGTTTAGGATTTTTTCGAAATGAAAGCATGCTATGAATGATTATTTTGGTAAAGAAAGATTTTTCCAATATGTCATTGATCATTGAGATCTCCAATATTTCAGTCATGACAAGATGGTTAAAACTGGTCATGACATAGATCACCAGTGCAATTTTTGGCTGCTTCGTTTGCCAAGCAAATTTTCAATACGCTGTAGTATGACAAACGCTAACTAGCAATAGTATTAAATAAAATGAAAATAGAGATAAAAGTTTGCTGCGCCTTTTTTTAAATCTCCATTTGGTTCCCAAATTTCATTCATTGCACACTCTTCCCATACGTGACATTTATTTACCTCACGTGAATATGAATGGTATTTTCAATCACATGATAGGAATATTTCTGTCATGACATGACCCATGACTGATCATATTTTCCTGGGTACAGTGATCCAAAATAGATTTCGCCGTCAATATGAATGAATGAAAATTTTCAAGCCTGATCAATACCAACAAATCAATAAAAGTACGAATTTTTAATTGGGGCATAATTCAGAATCAATCTTGAATATTTGTAACATTTTTGACAGCTTTACACAAATATACTACAAGTAAGTAAACACAAACAAGTTTCAGCTATTGTATAGAGCTGATAGATAGATAGAGCTGACGGGGAATGAAAGTGTTTGTGGTATTCATAACAGAAATTTTAGTTTTTTTAAACGTTAAAAAGCTGTAATACTTTTTTTATGATAATAATTGATTGAAGATTGCATTTTCAATGAAGTTCTTTATTAATTTTCCTAAATCATGCTTTTTATAGGATTTTGAGTTCTAGCACTGATAAACTGATGTACAAGCTAAGCCTTGAAAAGTGTGTTAATTTCCGACGACAGTTTTGAATCAATTTTATGTTTTTTGGTTGAGCCACCAGATGTCTCCAATGACACCAGAGAGAACTGTCAAAAAGTTAATGAAATGTAAACAAAACAAAACAACAAACTTTAAGTCAATTATGAAAAGGTCGTATCTAATTGACGAGTTTCGAGAAAATTAATGTTGAAGATTCTTTACACATTTTACAAATTTTACGCTTAAAGCTGTGTTTCGAGTTGCTTCAAACTAACATGAAGCACTTAATATAAACAGATATGATGCATGAAAATGCCCGCTCAGAGAAGCCTAGAATCTGTATTTCTTCGTTGGATTGTTAATTTTAAGCTCAACTGGATAAAATAACTGGTTCGTCTGACTAGTTCAAAGTTGCTAGTTTGCCTCTTTGGTAAAAATAATCAAGGTAAAATGAACCAGATGAATTTACCTTGTTGTGAATATATTGAAGCCGTACATTTTTCAACGATGTTAGTTTATTTTTTTTAAGATCATTTACAGTTACGCTCTTCCAAGAATCAAGTACTTCAAAAGTTGATTAGGCTTGTTTAAATGATAGCATTTGAAATTTTGAATACATTTCTAGTATTTTATAATTCAAGCTTGTGTATCTGTCATTTCATCAGTCTCTCTAGTGACAACATTATAATGATGCTATTTTTCTCAGCTGAAATTTATTCTTAGTTTATCTAATTATATAGAGCAATTCATCTAATTGTTTTTAAATTTATTTATTAATGAGTTCAAACACCATTGCGCCCTCTCGAAAAATTCTTGCTTTCAAAAGAGCTATATAGCAACAGTGCCATCTATTGCGCCGTTCAGAAGTTACAAATCAAACGATAGATGGCACTGTTTTTCGTCACTTTTTAACGGCTTCTTTAAAAGAGAGCACTGGAAATTTTACACAAGTTTCTGAAGATTTTTTGTTCGAGCTTGTACATCAGTTCATCAGGTTCTAGGTCCAATGAAAGGAACCGGTTCAGTACCAAAATAGGAACAGTAGGTTCAAAGTTGGAAATTTTGATCATCCATATCTTTGCAAATCTTTCAATAACGGTGAAACCTATGTTGAAAATTTTCATTGAAACTTGCAGATAAGATCATGACTTATAGTGAACCTTCATATAAGAGAAGCGACATCTGATCAGGGGTGTCAGGTGTCCTGATTTATCAGGATTTGTCCTGATTTTCGAGCGACCGTCCTGATTTTTCAAAAACGCTTGAATTGTCCTGATTTTTGAAAAATGGCCCTCAAAATGTCCTGATTTGTCCTGATTTTTTTAAAATATCCTAAATATAACTAAATTTATTGTTAATGATGAGAACATCAAACAAATCTTAAATAAAATAGTTTAACCAGTTAAACTAATGAGATTCTTTGATTCAAATGACATTTAAATGAGGTTTTTCGATATTAACTGCAGACCAGCCAAGGTTATTCTCGCTTCAGTTGCATAATTCGAGGCGTCTTCAGCATCTATATTTCGCCTTTAGTTATGCAATCTAAGCAGAACTGCATTTTGTTTTCACCAATTTGGTGGTGTCCTGAAAAATCCTGATTTTTTCTTCGCGGTGTCCTGATTTTTGACAAAACGACCTGGCACCTCTGCATCTGATCCCTCTTAAAATGAAATATGTGGCAACATCGCCGAAATCTTGGACAAAAAAATTCCCAGCACTGTTTTCTGGCTCAATGTTCAAGCTCTAAAGTGAACGCTTCTTCAATCCAACAAAATAACATTGAACTCGATGCCCGAAGGATCGCGATAAACGGTATGAATGACTTGAATTTCGTTAATAATCAGTTAGCTTTCTAACTAGAAACATGATTCACCAAAGCATTAAAAAAAATTGCACCTAATCATAAATTCATATGACCAGCTAAAAAATTATCTGTTTGAACTATAACAACAATCGCAATACCTTCCTTGGTTGAGTTTTCAATAAGAAAGGTAAAAGCTCTGCGACAAAATGCTCGGATCGATTGGAATCGATTTTGACAGTTTTTTTGGTCGACTGGAATTTTGTGTTTCAGATGTCACTTCTCTTATATACAGGTTCACTAATGACTTATAAAAGATTTACTGAAGGATAAAAATTTCCTGTCCATTTGTGAGGAAAATATGATTATATAAAAACTACCGCTTAAAGGGTCCAAAGTAGGGCAACTAACCCTATAACACTTTAGTTTTCTTGTGGTACTACTCTCTAAGGTTGAACAATCGATTAACAGTGAAAAGTATGAAATCCTTCGAAAATCATCAAAAATGATGAAGGGTTTTATACAAAAGTATATTGTTTAGATATTCAGGTGGATTTATGAAAATATATGTTTCCTAGTTCAAAACATTTATTCATAAAAGTTCAAACAAAAACTAAGCTCAAAATATAAATTATTGTAGAGTTGGGTATCGTCGGCCAATTTTTATTGTTGCTTCATAACTTCTATATTATTAAGGATAAAATGAAAAAAGATAAATGGTATGGTTTTCTACATTTGTAACATATCATTAGGGGCCTCTAAATTTAAATGGGCCAAATAACATGCAAAGTTTATGAGTTGTCACAAAACTGTGATTTAATCATTCATTTAGTTATTCTTAAGCCATTTCAAATGAGGAAATATAAAGGATAGAGTAAGAACACTATATATTGAACACCATCTTTGGGATTCAACTTATTTGTGGCCAATAAATAATAACGAAAGGTTTTTCTGATAAAAATTTGATAGCGTAGCTTAAGCTTTTTTTTCTGCTTCGAATCGATATATTTTTTTCGCGGAAATATGTATTGAATTTATTATTTCAGCCTTTTTATTCAAAATTACTTTTGTCCCAATGATTAAACACAATGATTCAAATATTGAACATGCAATGTTCTAATTATTGAACACGTAAACATTGAAAATCATTGCATATATTTAGGGGTATTTCGCTTGATAGTATGCCTTGCAGGGGCGATTTTGGTTGAGCTTGCAACCAAGAAACAGTTTGTTTACATTTCCAAACACCAACCGATGTTTGTTCAATAGCTGGTACATGCATTTCTTTACGAAACGAGTACTGCAAGATTGAACGTTCAATAATTGAAACATTGGCGTTTTCTGTGATCCAATGATTGAACACTTTAATTTGTTAAATTTTTAGAAAATAAGGATTATAAAGGCTGCCACTCTTCCAGAATCATTCAAAAACACTTAGTTGTAAACACTCATATCATTATCTTAGACGTTTATTTGTCTTTTATCCAATTTTTCCCCCAATCAAAAATAGGCTGTTTTCTTCATCCAGTCGAAAAACCAAGCCAAAATTTGAACACATATTTGGCTGGCTTTAAGAGTCCGAGATTCTTGATAAAAATTTGAACAGAGGTAGAAAATGCTTCAACAGTGGCACAACGAATTTTGATTCATTTTTCTACTGTATATTATTGTTTTAATCGGTAAATGTTTTACTAGTGTTCAATATCTGGTACCTGCTCAATAACTAGTGCTTCTACCCTAGTTGTTTTTGATTAAAAAGATTCTAAAACATGCCAAACGCGAACGTTTTTGCAAAATTCCTATTATAAGATCTATGTTCGTTTCTATTGCATTGGATACAATTGACAGAATATTTTTCTTTTTGATCAAGCTTTAAATTGATATTCATTTTTCTTCATAGGAGTATAGAGGGGCAAAACAGATCTCGTTCTATTTTCTTTTAACCTGTTGTTAATGTAGATGTTTGAATTCGAACCATAAAAATACATATTTTCTTACTTGCTGTTACTCACTTATTAATACTAGAAGTTCCAATAATACCTGTAACGAAAGAAAATGGATACGGTTACATTTGAATTCTACATCAATTCGTCATTGTTTGAAAAGAAAAAAATGATTATGAATTTAAAGCAAGAGATTGTTTTTTAATGTATTCAGTTTATTTCTTACGTGTGAAATATAATTATTCTGAATACATTTATGGTTTTTTTTTATCTTATCTTTTAATAGTCAGAATTTGCACCCCTACCGGAAACTATCCAGTGATGTCAGATTCTGAAAATCATTTTAAAAAGCTGAAAGTTGGTTAAATTGTTTTACTCTGGCTCAAAAACAATAGGCATCCCTTATTGAATATTCGAATTGAGTATAATTTGGCAACTCTATCCCGAAAAAAAAAGTTCTAGCCCATTCACGGGAGTTTGGCTCTAAGCTAACATATGAATGGACCGAAAAGAAAGAAATCATAGAGCATATAGAGCCCGGCAGCTGATGTTGACGAAGGTGGACGGACGGATCGAGACGACCGAAACGGGACGAAGATTGAAAGCCATGATGCACTCGAGAAGAGAAGAGTGTTGATATGTTTCATAAACGTGTGAATCTTTCATGATAATGATGCTGTCATGGGGGGTGGTCGGAATGGAAGGAAGAAGTATGGGGGGATGAATAAGAGGGATAGGATAATGATGCTCCGATGCTAATGGTGATTATGATATGAGCCAAGTGGCTTCTAGCAATATGTAACAATATCGGCTGGAGAGTAAAGAATGAATATCTCTTATCGTCGTCGTCATCACATATGTTAGCTTTAGTATCTATGATAGGCAAAAGCTGAGCAGCTACTTCGAGTATTATGTAGCTAGTATTATGAGGTACTACATACAGATTCAATAGATATTTTTTTCCTCAGCTGGTCCTTTCCTCAACGACTCAACGAGCGATGATTGATGTTCTTCCGACCGATAAGCCTCACATAAGTGGGTTACATAGAAGTAATTTCTCAATTTATCAAATAGAAGGTAGTTACTGGCTGAGCTCTTCCTGAATGTGTTGAGAATTGAAATGAAACTCAACTACGAGCAATTGGATCCAGCTCCCTCCCCCAGCCAGTCAGCCATTCACCCATTCAGACCACCCCCAACTTTCGTAGAAAGACAAACAAACCCTCCCTCATTTATGATGTTCCTCGGCAACGAGCAGCAAATTGAAACTCAGCAGCAACGAGCACCGAGAGATATCGATTGGCAATCAGTGCGGTTTTATTGATCTGTTTACCTTCAATTTCTCGCAAAACCACCTTCTGTGGTGATGTAACAATATTACTCAAACAGCTGCTGTGGTTTCTCTTATATTCACTACTATGGCAATTGGTCTTGGAAGTCTTGAGTGAGTTCGAGGGGGTCTGAGCTGAGCCCTAGGTACTCATTTGGGTCTCCGGTTATTATCACTGCTGCTGGAAGAATCAAATTTGTGGCAATAACTTCGTTTCGAATAATCAACAAATATTGATGGCACCATGGAACAGTAGCTTTCTAGATGAGGTAAAATCGAGCGGAAGCATAACTGGGATTTGGTCTTAATACCGCATAATATTGTTCAACGGAATGGAATACTTTTGATTACTCAACTAATCCATTAAGACTTGCAAACCATATTCAAGAATTATTTTATGCAACAATTCTCAGGAAATCCAAGATTAATCCATGATAGGCAAAAATGGGTTGCGGTTGTAAGATGAAATTGCTTTGAACAATCAATTAGGGAGTTTATTCGAAAAAAAATGCAACACTTTGTTTTGTAAATAACTTTGAATGCATGGATGAAAATTGATTTTCAGTGAAGCTACGTAGTAATGTAACGTGTACGAGTACAAAGTTAGGTAACAATCTGTTAAGTGGTTTACGAGATAGCGTCCAATACTGAAATTCATTGACAAATTTTTTTCGGCAGTATCAAGAAAAATCCAGAAAAGTCGCATTTGAAGACCCAAAAGTAGCTGGAAATCAACTATTCGACCGAAGTTTACATGGTTAATCGTTTAAAAAGTTTCATAAAAGTGATGATTGTTGATTCCATGACGTTAAGGCATGTGAGAAGTTTTTTAAAGCTTTATTCGAAAATATCAATACAAGTAATAAAAAACATTATTTTTTCTCAAACACAAATGCCACAAGGATGGTAAAGTGTCGTAAATTTGAAAAAATCTAACTGGTTCGTCTAGCTGACTGATAAACAGGCCTGACTTCATTTCTACAAGCTTTTCAGCTGCCCACCGGTAAAATGAACAAAATTCGGTGGTCAAATCGTGCACAACATTTTTGGTGCTATTGGAGATATTTGGAAAAATTTCGTAATGGACAGCAAAATGAACTCTTAAGCGGTCATCTGGCAGGTTTCCAACCAAAACTTTTCGATGACAAGCCTATCCTGTATTTTCCGGAGATAAACAAGGAGACAAATTGAGAAATTTTATGTCTAGTACTTGAGGACGTTAACCATCTGTGGAAACTGCAAGTTACTCAGTGTTTCATAACGATTGACACGATAAGTGGCTAAAAAACAAAGAAGACTGCCTCCAAATGCGACTATTTTCTCTGCATAGCTCACACAAAGCTGGTACTGATACATGCCATGATCTTTGAGTTTAGCTAGCAACAAAAACTTGGGGATAAATTTACCAGAAAATGGCATTTTTAACCGTAAGGAGATTTTATGCGCTTGTCTTTAGTTTTAATCTCAGTGGTTGAAATCGCCCTTGAAGGTGAGTTTTATTTTATTTTCGAAAACCAACTAACAATATTTCACAAACTATCAATACATTTAAAAATTAAAATTTTCCCATGAATTTTTCACAGCGAATCATTTTTCAAAGGTACAAATAACGTAGGAGGTTTCTCAATTTAATTCCATTTCCTGAATGTGCATGAGATCAATGATGAAAATTAAACATTAAAAAGTTATATCTAGTTCTTCAAAAACATACAATTCTAAAAAAAACTGTTCTGTCCACAATATTTAACTACTTTGGTAAAGTTGTAGACGCAAACGAGAACAAATCATTTGAAAAAGCAAAACATCTTCGAATCACAACAAGGATTTCACATCAAACAAAAAACATTATTGATCCAAAAAATATTAGTAATTCTTAGATTTTCATTAAGTCTTAAAACCTAATATACTGCGAATTCTCGATTTTTTCACCCCCTTAGGGTGACAAATTTAGGACAGTGACAAAATCGGATAATTTAAAAAAAAAAACACTTTTTAAATAATTTTGTTGAAATCAATCAGAAAATTTAATTGCTGCGTCATTCAAAACAGTGTAGGATGTTGTTTTGTGCGCTTTTAGTTGATAAATAATTACCTAGTGAAGTTTTTTTTGAGAAAAATTCTGAAATTTTGAACACTTTTTTTGACCGCTATTATTAAGAAAAATGAATGATCCCCGGTGGTTTAATCCTGATGGCCTAATATAAAAAAGTTATTAAAATAAGATTAACAAATGTATTGTTTCAAATAACTTCCAACAAAAAAAAAATGAAATCTGACAATTGAGGGAACATTACTGCTGCTCATTGCGAATGAAGCTGTTCGGATGTTGGACAACAAAGTTGATTGGGTTGATGTTTTAAATCTCTCGATAAATGGCCCCATCTTCTCGCGGAGTATTAAAGAAATTGCTTTGAAGAAAGCTCAATTGAGGCCCTCAGAGCCAAAGGGGTATAAAAGCAAAACTGGTCGATTATAAACTTAAATTCGATTATAAATTATAAACTTAAATGCAATCTGATTTTTCATTTTTCAAACTTTGTTTGGGAGATTTTATTAAGCCTTTTCGAATTTTACTTACATACTGTTGCGCTCGAAAGAAAATGACAAAATCGGGGATTCACTGTAATTGTAAATTTTGTTCTGAAACTTAATTCAAATAAAGTAAGGCAGATAAAGACATAAACATTTAATCGAATGGATAAAAAAAAAACACTCGTTGAAAAGAAAATAAGCAACACAAAATCATACTCAAATCTTTGTTTGTTTTTTTTTTGTAAGAAGCTTGGATCTTGCTCAGGGACTAAAAAGTTGTTTTTTTTAAAACTATTTCTGGCTGGTTATAAAATTTGGCTTGAAATTTTCATCTTAAAAGTGTCTGGCTGGTCTAGTTAAGAAATTTTTTATATTGTGTAAAAATTTGTTTAATGATGTTTTGAATGATAATTTTTTTATGCCCTCTAATCAAGTAGACCGAAAATTTTCAATGTTCAAAATGCCAATCCTACATTCAAACCCAATTGAGAGTTCTTACTGAAAACAGGAGACAGAGTCGGAACAATTCTAAAAACATTCTCAGCAACAGCTTCTGTGCTTTTCCTGTCGCTCTGTCTTAGTTTACCAGAGCCGGGACAATACAAAAATATTCCTAGTAAAATTCTCCCCAAACTGCGCTTTATCGAATCAGAAACAATTTTTTCATAACAGCAGCCTTGAAAATCTGTGCTTCCTGAGTCAATCCATCTTTTCACCGGTTCATAAACAACAATCTGCAAATCTTTGCAGAGAGGCGCTTGAATGGAATCCAGAGGGACATCGAAGGAGAGGCAGACCTAGAATTTCGTGTCGGCGAAGCCTAGCTGTCGAAATCCGAACTGTCGATGAGAATCTTTACTGGGACCAAATGAAGACGCTGGCTCCGGATCGTCAACGGTGGAGGTCTTTTACCATGGCCCTATGCACCAGAGAATCGATAGTTTACCAGAGCCTCAATTCGAAAACATTCTTAACTACAGCCATTCCAATATGAGCTTTTCCTGCAGCTCTATCTTTGTTTATCAGAGCCGGAATAATCCGAAAACATTCTTAGCAACAGCCATTCCGGTGTATGCTTTTCGAGTTGCTCTGTCTTTTTCACCAGATCCAGAACACAACAACAATCAAAGCAGCAGCCTTAAAAATCTGCGCTTCCTTATCCAAACCGTCTTTTTTTCCGGTGGCTGAATCATAAATAAACAATCGAAGCGGCAGCCTTAAAAATCTGCGCTCCCAGAGCCAATATGTCTTCCAAACGGTGGCCGAATCAGATATTTTTTTTCGTAACAGCAGCCTTAAAAATATGCGCTCCCTGTGCCATTCCGTCTTTTCGCCAGTGGTCGAATCAGAAAATGTATTTTCTTAGCAGCATCCTTCAAAATCTGCGCTCCCTTACCCATTCCGTCTTTTATTTCCGACTTATTTATTAGATGTTAAATAAATATTAATAATATCTTCTACTGGTCAGATCTTTTAGAAACAGTGCGTCAAACGATTTTCTGAATAAGCCTTTGTTTCAACTTTTTCTATGTGCTTCGAAAAGTTTAGCTCTGAGTCCAACTCAACTCCCATATCTTTTATTGAAGCCTGCCGTGCAACAATCAAATCATTTCCGAGGCGGTAATTTTCCGAGAAAAAGTAACCACATTGCATTTGGAGTCGTTGACTTTTAATCCAAACCTGCTGCAGCATTCCGCATACCTGTGTGTTTTGCAGAGTCGTGCAATCTTTTGGGGGACGAATTGGCAGAAACATCTTTAAATCATCGCACAGTGGGGATTTTTGATGGAAAAAAGGCACCTATTTCATTTATAACCGCCCAGCACATGGAAAATTCTTGTGAAAGATCATTCTTATTGTAAAAAAATGCGAGGAATCGAATGAACTACACCGCTTTTCGATTAAATCACTTTAAAAGCCTCATTTTGCTCGATTTCCCCTACGTTTTTCAAGTGTACCGGTATAATTCCCGTTGTAGCAATCCACATCGCTAAAAAAACAATCAAACCAAATATGCCAATTTATGTAAAAATGTTGTCTCAATCGGTTAGTGTAGACCAAGTTATCATATATTGACCCAAAAAGCTCATTTCGCTCAATTTCCCCTAGAATTAAAAAAAAAAGTTGATTAAATGAAGTAAAACAGAATTGAATGCAGCTGTGAACCTCCTAGAATGATCCTTTTTTGTAGATTTATTCTTAATCAATCTAGTGGTATATTTTTTTCAAAATTCAAACGGTTATAATATCCTCTATTGCCCCATCTTCACCTAAATTCATAAAATGTTTTATTTTTTTCGATGTAACAATCGAGAACGTTGCAAAAAAAAAAAGCACAAATAATGTTTTTAAGTATAAAATGTGCCGATGAATCGAGTGAACTTTTTTTAAAAACTTTTTTTAAAGGTCCGTAAGGGCCTAATACTACTGTTTTATTTGCCATCACTACACTTATTCCAAGGAAAACATTGCACCATTTCACTTTTTTTCAATTTAGAAAAAATTGGAATAGTTGGGCTTGTAACTCTTTTAGAATCAATGATTTTTTTTCTTCACTCAGGGAGAATTCAGGTTTTTCTCCTTGGCTGATCGCTAAGCGGTGTCCATCATTTTATACAGCAGATAGTAAGGCACGAGATTCGATTATTTTTTAACTTGGTTTATGGCATACTCGTTTGTTACATAGATTTTTTCGATAATATTGCATAAAGTTAGGGGAAATCGGGGTGATAGAGGCTTTTATAGATAACCAATGGCTAAGCGGTGTACATCATTCGATCCAGTAGAAAATTAAGTACCAGATCTAATAATTTTTTAACTTGATTTATCACATGCTCGTTTGGTACATAATTTTTTTTGATAATATCGCATAAACTTAGGGGAAATCGGGGCAATTGCAGTTTTTCTCCTTGGCTGATCGCTAAGCGGTGTCCTCATTTTATTCAGCAAATAGTAAGGTACCAGATTCAATTCTTTTTTTAGCTTACTTTATTACCATGTTCGTTTGTTACATAGATTTCTTTGAAAATATCGTATATTTAAGGGGAAATCGGGGCGATTGGGGCCTTTCTCGTTGGCTGATCACTAAGCAGTGTACATCATTTGATTCATCAGGTAGTTAGGCACCAGATTCAATCTTTTTTTTAATTGTTCTATTGCATGCCCGTTTGTTACATTGATTTTTTTGAGAATATTGCAAAAATTTAGGGGAAATCAGGGAAATTGAGGCTTTTCTCGTAAACTGAGCGTTAAGCGGTGTGCACCACTCGATTTATCGGCACATTTTACACTTAAAAACATTATTTGTGCTTTTTTTGCAACGTTCTCGATTGTTACATCGAATAAAATAAAACATTTTATGAATTTAGGGGAAGATGGGGCAATAGAGGCTATTATAAACGTTTGAATTTAAAAAAAAAGATACCACTAGATTGATTAAGAATAAATCTACAAAAAAGGATCATTCTAGGAGGTCCACAGCTGCATTCAATTCTGTTTTACTCCATTTAATCAACTATTTTTTGAATTCTAGGGGAAATTGAGCAAAATTAACCTTTTGGGTCAATATATGATAACTTGGTCTGCACCAATCGATTCAGACAACATTTTTACATAAATTGGCATATTTGGTTTGATTTTTTTTTAGCGATGTGGATTGCTACAACAGGAATTATACCGGTACACTTGAAAAACGTAGGAAAAATCGGGCAAAATGAGGCTTTTAAAGTGATTTAATCGAAAAGCGGTGTAGTTCATTCGATTCCTCGCATTTTTTTACATAAAAAAAGATGATTTTTTCGAGCAAGAACGAATGGACTGAATTGGGTACCTTTTTTGGCACGAAAATCTCCACTGTGCATCGGCATACACAAGCACGAACACATCAGACAGCACTTCAGGAAACTCGTTCATAACAGTGGTGAAAAAAAGGGTCCTAAGTGACTCCCTTGTGGTGCACCACTGTTGACCATAAATCCATATCATAAACAAACAATCTTTGCAGCTGGACCCCATGGCTTCGTATGAACTGTTATGGAGTGAATGTATTGCGTGTGTGGATGTCAATCAGGTGGGCTCGTTTACTTACAGATATTCCGGCATCCGCGTATATACCTGGCCAGCTGGCAACTGATTGAACATTCTTATTATATAGTTAGTTATGAGAGTAGATGTGTTATCTTACCTGTCGGCCCCTTATGGGAATCGAACCCAAAAGTTTTCTTGCCGATACCAGGAATCGAACCTGGTACGCCTGGCGTACCAAAACCAGACTCGCGCCAGACCTATCCGCTAGACCACATTGGCGCTTTTATATCAAAACAGCATTAGATTATAGCTCAGAAATGTTTGCTGGGTTGAAACAAGAATTTCAAATTTAAGCTTGTTTAATGTTATTCTAAGTTTGAGTTTACACTTCATAAACTGTATTAGAGTGTACTGCTGAAATTTGAATTAAGGATCAAAAATATCAATATTGCAATCAATTTGGAAAGGAAACATCTAGATAAAAAAGAGCAAAAATAAACAAATAATATGTTCAAGAGGTCAAATTCTAAGCGCTTCTTGATAATTTTCAGTTTTCTTAAACTGATTATCAAGCATAAGTTAAAAAATAAACTTTTGATTGGTTTAGTGTTACTGTGCCTTCCTTTTTCGTTATTTTCAGAGTTGATAAAATTAGATGTTAGCTGAATAACAAAAATATGTCGTTTTCTTATACTATATTGCGTTGAATTTTTGATATATGCTTGAATAACTATCCTTTAATTCAAATTCAATTGATAAGTGACAGGGATTCGACCAGATCGAACTGAACGCCATCAGCATTTTTTCGAGACACCTAAACGTTATCTGCATATTTTCTTTCATATACAAAACCTTTGATGTTGGACCAGATAGTTTCTAATCCCAGGTATTTGTTTCAGTCGATCAAATTCGCTTTTGTGATCTGAAAAACAATTACATGAGATTTAATTTCTGTTGTTTTTAAATTTTCTCATGACGCTCAGTTCGATCTGGTCGAAGCCAGGCCAAGTCAAAGTAACATTTAAAGATTTGAAATCAAGTTTGGGAAATATAATTTAGTGAGATGATTTTCAACCCGAAATGTTTCTCATTTCAACCCAAGCTTAAATTGAACATTTTCCATAAAATTACATCCATCTTCGATTAAATCGTTGATATTGAATCGCCAAATAATATTTGCTCAAAACTTACAATCTGTGCGCCACGAATTGAAAGATTCAATTTGGTGGCCAATCTGCGCCCGTTCTTCATAAGCGTTCAATTAGGGTCGGTTATGTTTCCAATATTTTCCAATGGCTCCCTCACTACCTCTTCTGCAACGCTAGTCTCTAGCTAGCGAAATGAAACGAACGAACAAAATATGTCTGTCCGACTAAACTGACACTGACATTGACATATGAGGTACTAGTAAGGCGAAGCAAGGACCACCGAAAATCTCTACGCTTCTGCAAGGATCCCTCGATGTTGGCGCAGAATGTGTGTTTTCGCTTCTGCTCGACTAGTTGATTCGCCGTTCCTGCTGCGGTGTATCGGAATTTCATTACAGTAATGATATTCCACGGTGAGTTTGGGTTTCTAGTAAGACCGTACCGGTTGAGACGAAAAATGGAACAGTAAGGATACTTCAGAACCAGATTTGTAACTGTTGGTTTATACTTTAAAAATGTTGGCAGGATCACCATATGTATAGCAATAATATATATAAAATAGCTAAATAAGACACAATTTTAAGTACTTTAGTGTCCAAAAAACGAACCAATACGGTAGTCCACTCTTCGCTTCTGTTGAACCAGCAGAGCCTCTCGTTCACCGATGATAGTTGCTGCACTCCGAAAGTTGTTGAAACGGCCACTCATTCGCCGGCTCTCTGTTTCGATTTCGTGTCCGGCCGCTTCCGGCGGCAGGATTTTATGAGCCTGACTGGACCAGGACAGGATTGTAGTTCTTCCCGAAAAAAATCCAAATATAGGTACAGTACAGAACCAGACATAGAGAACCCGGTGCTGCTGTAATCATGGAAGTCTGCAAATAAGTGCTCTCTAAAACGTTTTGTGTTTGACAAAGAAAGGGGACATGAAAAGTGGACTTCTGCAGGGTGCTCCACAAATGAGGAATGTAACTTTGCATCTCGGTGCAGTTTGGGCTCGAAAGTCAAAATTATTTCCAATGGAGGACTTTTGGCATATGAGCCTCACAAATTCCGACCTTGAAAATTATTTGTTAATTTTATCACTTTGATTTTCAATGGTTTTACCATTTCTGTCATAGGAAAACATCTCTGTCCATACTTTTTGAAACAGTTGCATACAATAAAAGTAAAATGTTCACCGCCTTGTCTCGTTCAAGAGGAAAGAAGAAAGTGAAATCAAGGATAAAGAAAAAATTAACGCATCGGATCTTTCCGTCGGCGGAACTGTGACACAGTAAATAAGGGTTCATTGGAGACATTTTTCTAGTGCTGTTCTTTCGAATAGGGGAAAATTCTATTTAAAAGCCTTTGTGTAACTAAGTACTCTGGGGGGTTAGTTAAGTGCCATGTATGTACATTTATGTCGGCAGCAAGTGAATTGACCAGGAGCATTTGAAACGGTTTTGCATAGACGATGAGAACTTTCAGCCAGCATATGTTTGATTGTTTTTCCTGTTTATGAATGGATCAAACTGTAAAAGATGTCGGTCAGCGACACATGAATATGACGTTTCTGGTGTCTTGTGTGTCTCCCAGCAAACATTTTTGTAGGTATATTTCTCAACAACTTTGTTATACGTTTCATATACATTATAAAATGATCGTAAGAAACTCGAAAAAACAGCATTTACCTACCAAAGTGGAGGCAATATACATACATAGTAAGAATTCAAGAGAGTACAAGATTTTTCGCTCAGCGCATGCGAACCGTTGCCAGCGACAATATTTCCTGCTTCTGTCATTGGGCAATTCTTGCAAATACACCATCTGATTTTTATCAATCTGGTTGCACTGCTGGTCGCAGAGAGAACTTCAAAAAGAGGAACGAAATCGTCTTCAAAATCTGCAAACATGGTGGACTTTTTTATCATATCCGATTTAAACCATTTAGTAACGAGTAACGATTTTTACGACCTTTTACTTGCGTTAGTTGGAATTACGATTCACAATAACGTTTTGGCTAGTGAACGGTAGACAATGTGCACTCGAGACCCCATACACCCAGCCTTCGGGTAGTGGTCATATCACCTCTTATCTGCAACTACGATTCTCTACCTCCCCGAGGTGCTAGCTGGGGTGCGAGCAACCTTAGCGGAGATCGGGTACCCAACCCCGGTGGATGCTTTGGTCGCATGCAGACTGAGATAGGGGGCTTCGTACGCGTCTGTTCTCCATGTCAGGGGCGGCGTGCGGAGTGCAACAACGTTCTGGTGGTGTTCGGGACCCAAAACAGCAACATAACGACGGTCCTCCTGCGAGATAGTGGGGTTAGCTGCGGGCCTTGCGAGCCCATGACTACAAAAAAACATAAGCAACGAACAACGAACAACAAATTTCGGATGGAAATCGACAAAGACCCACGCGACGAAAAGGGACTAGCGATTGGAAACTTGGAACATGGAACTGCCGATCCCTAAATTTTGTGGGCAGTACCCACGTGCTCTCCAACGAATTGAAGAGCCGGAAATTCGACATCGTAGCGCTGCAGGAGGTATGCTGGAAGGGCTCCACGAAGCCCCTCTCGAGGACTGTTGGGATACCATCAAGACAGCCATCAACAGTTCTGCAGAGAACGTCATCGGTTATGTGGAGCGAACTCGACGGAACGACTGGTTCGACGAGGAGTGTAGGAGGGTGATGGAGGAAGAAATTGCCGCGCGAGCGGCAGTATTGCAGAGAGGCACCCGTCGAAATGTGGAAAATCACCGACAGCGGAAGAGGCAGCGAGTCCGAATTTTCCAGGAGAAAAAGCGCCGCTTGGAGGAGGAGGAGCTCGAGGAGCTGGAGCAGCTGCATCGTTCCCAAGAAACACGAAAGTTCTATCAGAAACTCAACGCATCCCGCAAAGGCTTCGTACCGCAAGCCGAAATGTGCCGGGATAAGGACGGAGGCATCCTGACGAACAATCGTGAGGTGATCAAAATGTGGAAGCAGCACTTCGATGAACACCTGAACGGCGCACATGCAGGAGATCAAGACGGTGAGGGAAGGTACATCGCCGGTGCAGCCAACGACGTAGAGGAGCCACTCCCAACGATGAGTGAAGTTAAGGAAGCCATTCGCCAGCTGAACAGAAACAAGTCGGCTGGGATGGATGGTATCGCAGCTGAACTCATCAAAATGGGCCCGGAAAAGTTGGCCGATTGCCTTCACCGGTTGATAGTCCGGATCTGGGACATAGAACAGCTACCGGAGGAGTGGAAGGAGGGGGTAATATGCCCCATCTACAAGAAGGGCGACAAATTGGACTGTGAGAACTATCGAGCGATCACGATCCTCAATGCCGCCTACAAAGTGTTGTCCCGAATCCTACTCCGCCGCTTAACGCCACAAGCAAACAGATTCGTGGGAAGTCATCAAGTCGGCTTCATGGAGGGACGGTCAACGACGAACCAGATATTCACATTACGGCAAATCCTCCAAAAATGCCGGGAACACCAAGTCCCTACGCACCATCTATTCATCGACTTCAAAGCCGCATACGACACGATCGACCGTAACGAGCTATGGAAAATCATGGACGAGAACGGCTTTTCCGGGAAGCTGATCAGACTGATCAAGGCGACGATGAATGGAACGCAGTGCTGTGTGTGGATTTCGGGTGAATTGTCGAGTTCACTCAAATCGCGCAGGGGGCTTCGACAAGGTGATGGTCTATCCTGCATGATGTTCAACGTGGCGCTAGAAGGTGTTATTCGACGAGCGGTGGGCGAAATGCGGGGCAAGATTTTCAACAGATCCAGTCAACTTATCTGCTTTGCCGATGACATTGATATAGTCGGCAGATCATCTGCGGCGGTGGGGGAGATCTACCGCAAACTGAAACGCGAAGCATGAAGGATTGGGTTGATGATTAATACGTCCAAGACGAAGTACATGCTGGCCTGCGGATCCGAGACCGACCGAACCCGCTTGTCCAGTAATAACAAGGTCACGATCGACGGCGATGAGCTGGAGATAGTCGAAGACTTTGTCTATCTCGGCTCACTGGTGACCGCAGACAATGACACCAGCCGTGAGATCCGGGGACCTGCGTACACTCGGAGTATTCGAGCGACGAGTGTTAAGAACCATCTTTTGCATTTTTAGAGATAATTTATTGTTTTATTGTAAAAAAATCTCTCCCTTTTGGTGTCTCCCATCTACAACGAACATTCAGCATTACACTAATAAAAACATTCCTGAGTGTTTTTTTTTTCAAAATTGGTACAAAGCGATTTTCTCATAATAGTTAGATGATTGGTTTTTTTTTTAAACTCCTGCGATTATTGTAAAAGACAGCTCACATCCTAAACAATTTACAAACAGAATTATCTATTATATAAAATTCTCTTTTTTTTAATAATTCTTTATTTGAAACGGCTCATACGTTTAAGTAAAATTCTCTTGTAACGGTGTTTGTAGTACTACTCCTCCGAAATTACCAAAACGATTCATATGAAATTATTTTTAGAATATTCTGTAGGCATGCGAATCGGTTTATCTATATATATAAAAAGCAATTATCTGTATGTTTGTTTGTTTGTTTGTTTGTTTGTTTGTCCTCTATAAACTCAGCCGCCTTAAGAGCTAGAGATCTGAAATTTGGCATGGATACTCATTAGGACCAGGAATGATGAAAAATGTTTTTAGATTTTTGGACGACCCCTTTTGAAGGGGGTCGTCCATACAAGACAAATATTGTTTTCATGTTATTGACGTTAATTTCCGTCGGATTGTGATGAAAATTTGCACATGAGTGTTTTGAGAGACGACGAACCGATTACAGTTATCAAATTAAGGGTCAGGGGTCGGCCAAAGGAGTCGTCCATATCAACTGATTAATGTTTTTGCGATATTTGGCGTTATTAAACACCAGATTGTGATGAAAATGAGCACATTAGTGTTTTGAGGGACGAGCAATCGATTTCAAGTTTCGAATTGCGGATCAGAAGTCGGCTGAAGGAGTCGTCCATACCCAACTTTAATGTTTTTGCGATATTGACGTTATTCGTCATTGGATTGAGATGAAAATTGCCGCATAGGAGTTTTTAGGGACGCTCTTTTGCTGTCAGGTTTCAAATCTTGACTCAGGGGTCGGCAAAAGGGGTTATTATCTTTTCACTCTTTTTACGATATTATCTTGATTGAGCATAGAATTGTAATGAAAATTGACACATCGGAGTTTAACAGAAAAGATAATTGATTTCAGGTGTCAAGTTTTGAATCGTGGTAAAAAAAAACCGTCCATGTTAGTTGCTCACTGTTTTCGCGATATTGTCGTGATCATGCATCGGATTGAGATAAAAATGTTCAGATGAGGGTTATAAACTATGGGCAATTGACTCTAGGTGGACTCTAGGCATGTTCCGTGTCAAGGGTCGGCGAAAAGAGCGTCTATATTCACTGTTCACTGTTTTCAATTTCCTGACGTTATTTTACATATAATTTGAAAAGAAAAAATGGCACAAGGGAGTTTTGAGGAACATAAAATTGGTTTCAATTTTCGAATTTCGGGCCATGAGACAGAAAAAGAGGGTTTCATTGAATGTTCAGTGTTTTGTGCAGTAATTTTGTTGGAGGCAGTTAATTGATATCAATTTAAGTGTGAAGGTCAAGCAAAAGAGTCGTGCACATAAATAAATAGTACATGTTTCTGCCATAATGTCTAGATTTTGCAACCGATCGAGAAGAAAACACTCTCACATAAATTTTAATAAAAAACCAATCAACTGTGTAATTTGAATTTCAAGTAATAGTAATAGTAGCGACTTTAAACACTGTTGAATTTTTGCCCCAAAATTTTCAAGAGAATGTTTCGAATTCATTTTCTAAACTCATTTTGACGTACCAATAATTTAAAGCGAAACGAAGTTCGTACGGGATCAGCTAGTATCGAATAAAATTAACAAAAAGTCGCCTCAATTTTCCGTAATAATTAAATTTGTAGTTATTTGAATAAAATTAAAGTCATGGCATCCATTTTTTCGAGATTTTCTTTCATTTTGGCGGTTTGTTTTTCGTCTCCATGGTCGAGGCGTCGCGAGCAAACGTCGCAAGAGGATAGTAACCATGGCACACGCTCGGCCATATTGAACCATTAATGCTTGAAAAATAACCATAATCGAAGTTTTGTGGATCAAGTCGTTTTATGAGTTTTCAGTGAAAACTCATAAAATGAGATTTGACGGAGAACTTGGATTATGGTTATTTTTTAAACATGGTCGAAAAAGTGGAAATGAGCAGAAAATCGAGGGATTTTTGTTTAATTCGCTAAAACCCCAAAAAATCAAAGGAAGGCGAACTGAATGAATGCATAATGACACAAATCAATACGTATAACTTTCATAAGAGCTTTTATTGAAAAAAAGTTTAGGGATGAAAGAATTTTTTTTTCAATTTTGAACTTGTTCCGGATGTCTATTGGATGGTTCCGGTATTTCTATTGGATGATGACAATGGATGTACACTTTTGTTTTGAATTCGCTGTGAGAATTGTTAGAAGATTATGTTGAAATAGATTTTAATTCGGCCAGTTCCGGATGATCCTCTGGTGCTACCTCCCCGGTAACTGTGCCCGATGCTGAGCCCATTTTTTCCTTCTTCCAGGGCTGTTCTTCTTCTAGCAGCTTTTCGATTCGGACAGACGTGCCAAATGAGAGGAAATATTCTTCTTATCATTGCTGCAATGAAAAGACAAAATTGAAATAGATTAGTTGGAATGTTAGACATGCACTGTTAGATGAAACAATGTTACCGAAATTAAAATTACTTTACCTTTATTGGCTCAGATTTATGAACTGAACGGATCTGTGTTCCCTGGTAACTAGTTAAAGCAGCTGTGGTCCATGGTGTTGATTTTTCTGAACCGTTCGTTCTGTTCGAGAAAAAAAAATTAGAGGTTGACGTGGAAGATTTGGAGGATATTCAAACAAAATTTGAAATTCTCATCACTAATGTTCAATTCAGCATACACTTACCCGTTTTATTATCGAAAATTGCTCCGGAAACTGTAAAATTAACTAGATCCACTCTGTTGCACTCGACCTACAGCCGTAGAAAACAAACAAGCGGACTGCGCATCACAAAATGGCAACTTTTTTTCAAACAAATTGCGTTTGAAATTTAACCATTTTCTAAGTTTACCACCAGAACTCTTGAAATGCTTGAAATTTAACCGAAGACTATGGTTGAAAAACAACAAAAATCGCAGTTCTTTCGGAAAACCCAGAAAATGGTTCAAAAAAAGTCATTTATGTTTAAAAAAAAATGAGCGTGCATAGCATACAGATTAGTGGGAACATTTGGGCGCGTATTTCTCAACCAGGCATACTGTCAATGCACGTGGTCCCAGCTAACATGAAATCGTAATAGAAATGATAATGCAAATCGAATATCAAGACATTTTCAATAACCGTCGTAAACCATCGTGAGTGATTTTCTATCATTCATTTACGACAAGCTTTGCCAAAAAAAGTTGAATCGGATAGCAGTTTAGTCAATTCGTAAAAATGTCCCCAAAAATTTGAGAATATGCTAATTCAACATTTACGATTTGAGTGAACTGATTTATTCGTAAAAATGTCCCCAAAAATTTGAGAATATGCTAATTCAACATTTACGATTTGAGTGAACTGATTTACAGTAAATGGGCTGTCCTTCAATTGACATTCTATCCGGTCTCCTTCTTTGACCGGTTCGTAAAAGGAAAATCTCACCTATAGAGCTATAGCGTGAATCATATCATCTGATGAGTTGGCATCGTGGTAAGATATCAGACAGCCAATTCGTAGGACTGGAGTTCAAATCTCGGTCGGGGAAATTTTTTTTTGATTATTTTGCTTTTTGTGGGAAAATCGAATCGTTGAAATCTTGTCATTGTAGATATATCACCTCCACTTTTGTAGCTATATGCTATTTTGGTAAGTTTAATACAATCTTTTCATCTGGTATAATTGTTTGAATAATTCAGTTGTTCCTGTGTTATACCTTCATAAATGTTTACTGGGGTGGCGCTATGAAGCCTAGATGTCATTTTTTTTCTTCTTGATTACCAGTTCATTTGACCAGCACATGGTAATGAATGACGCCCAGATGTGACCCGGATTTATATTCTGGAGATCGAATCACTACCAAATAAACGGTTTTAAAATTTAAAACTTTTTTGAACAGAAATTGTTGTCTAAAAATATGAATTTAATACTGATGCACATGAAATATTGGTATGACTCTTTGTGGACGTTTGAAAAAAAAAAAGAAAGTAGAAAGATTTATCTACAATTTTATAATCCAATATGCTTAGATTCATTTCGAAAACAAAACAAAAGAATAAGAAGTTTTCTACAGCAATATTTAGAACGAAAACATTTTTTGAACATGTACTTAACTGAAGCTGTACAAACAGAAAGACACTCATAACTAACTTACAGTTTGATGATTGAAAATAAATTATAAATAAGTTTACGAGTCTTAACATGAATTTTTCTTTTAAGATTGTTTTTGTTTCAATTTTATTAATAGTATCGTTTGTTTCAACTATTTTTGGTTCGATCCAGGAAAAAAAGTGAACAACATTTTTAAAATCTTCTATCCAAAAAGCGTTCCTAAATAGATTGTCTTTAAGACTATCTTTTTTGAGCGCATAGTTTTAATTTTTTTTCCTCGATGGAAGTGTGTTTGCGAAATTGATGATTTAGTTCGTTCCTCTCAATACTTTAACAACGTAATAACATTACTTATGATTAAAAGTTAGCTTTGAAAATAATATAAGAATTGTGTGTTTTTTTAAATTATCAAAAAATAAAACTGAAGGAATGGGGATAATCGCTAAGTATGGATGGTGAATTGTTATAATTTTGTTGTATGTTTTTTTTGTTGGATCCTTGTATTGAATTGAATTAAATTACAATTACGAAATTGTTTTGTTTCATGCTACACAATATGGTTGGAAATCCTTGAAATATTTGAAATCAGTTTATCAACTCTTTATGGATTTGAAAAAAAAATAGACTTTCAAATGCGAGGCAAAGGAAAAACAAAAGAATCCAAGAGTTTCCAAAAAGGCAATAATCATAGAAAACCAATTTGGAAAAATTTGTGTCTAATTATTACAATATAATTCATTTTCATTATAAGTTGCTTTCCGTCTTCAACCATTAAAGTCTTTTTAAAAACTCTTTGCTTCAACAGGGATCAGTGTTAGGAAAAAGAGCTAGTTTATCAAGAAAGAAATTTGGATGGTTTTGGTTTGCCTTCAATATTCTACTCGATCCATTTTTATTGGATTTTTATCAAAAGCCTCATAGAAATAGGAGATTCCTTAGGAAATGTCTAGGAGCATAGAAGGTGTAGGAAAATCATGATCGCACCATTTACCAAAATGGATCCAGATCTCTATTTTCCCCTTCCAACCCCTTCCTTGGGTACTTGAATATGGATTCGCAGACGTATAGACGGTTTCCATAGTTTGTGATACTAATTTTTCTCTGATTCTGACTATTTCAAAAAATTTTTTTTTTGAATATGCAGGAGCGAGAGGTTGCTAGTTGAACTTAAAGAGTATCTTACTAACAATCCTTTCATTTTCCTCATTGACTACTAGGACGTGGCCGGCGCCGTTATTAATCATTTAAATCATATAAAAAAGGGAGAGCATCAGTTTTGTACAATGAGAACAGTTGCTAGTCCCAAGCACTATTCTTTTGGACTTTGTGCAAAATTGATGGCCTCGATTAATCACGGAGTAGCAATCATTGGCGATGTGGAACTTGTTCTGCTTAGCCACGCCAGCGATCATGGAATTTAAAATGTATAGTATGAAAAAAAAAATGTAAAAAACACGAAGTTCCTTTAGAGTCAATTTAAAAAAAAAAATGTGTAAATGAAGCATTTCGAGTTCAATGATTTAAGGTGGATATGAGTAGTCAACCAAGCTAAGCTAAGCTAAGTTGTACTTAACTGAAGCTGTATAAAGCGCCTTATAAATTGTCAGAACAACAACAAATCCGATGAAAATGAACAAACACTGAACTGAACCAGAGCCTGTCCTTCAAAATAGAGGAGAGAGGCCGAAGTCAGATATCGTTTTGATTTTTTACAAGCATAAGTGAAGGTTATCAATAAAAAACACTTTTCATAACAAAAAGTGAGGATATGCATTCTCCGGAAGAATTAACTGTTGAGAAGTTACAACGTTCAACATTTACAAGAAAATATGTAAACTATTTCTTCATCTAAAAATTGTTGGGCCATAATAAACAATCTGACTAAATAAACTCATTTTTTTATCATTCACCGAATAGTACTGTACTGTTTTTTAACACACAATTCAAGTACGTACTTACCATGAAAATTGTGTTTTTGTTTAACATATTTAGGCTACATAGAAGAGACTTTTGATCCGCTTTTTTAAGTTTAATCCAGTTGAAGCAGATTTTTTTTGATAAATTTTAATATGACCTGAAAATGTTAAAAATAATATAAACTCCTATCATTTCAAATGTTGAAACAAGTTCAAAAGCGCCTTTTAGCCATGAATTATCTACCTTTAATGAACTTCCTCTCCAAAATGATTCAGCATTATTCGAGAAAAGTCAGAGAACTGATTTAGTTAATCAACAAACGAAAATTGAATTGTTTTCAAGATTTACATATCTTTCTTACATTTATAAAAGTTCATATGGTATGGTAAAATCCGTTTGCACTAGCCCCGGTGTATCTGAAAACTTTGATAACTGTTACCCTTCTCGGCACAAAAATCATCCTTTTAAGGTTTTGTGTGATGTTACATGAACATTTTTAGAAAATATTCATACCACCGTCGAAGCATGAACAGATTTTTTTACAATTCATTCTATTTTTGGAAATCAGCTTTTCAATTTTTTGTTAATGAACAGATAAGATCAGTAAGTTTAAATCTTGAAAAGTCTTAAAAAGACCATTTGCACAAAAAAACCAAATTTAAAAAAAAATCTCACTTAAAAACAATTCTTTTCTTCAAATCATTGGGTTACAGCTTATCCATATGAATTTGATGTGCACTTTTTGCTTAAACAAATAAAAATATATACGGTTTTTGCTTATTGAATTTTTTCACCGAAAAAACTCAATAAGCAAAAACCGTATAAGAAGTACCGGTGATAAACTTTAATTCATTCTAATAAAAATATAGTAATTTGCAGTATGAAAAGTCGTCAGATTTCATAACATGACAAGTGCTGTTTGGCATCATTTCAAGTTGTAATGTGTTATGTTTACAAATTTAGTATATTGCAAAAAAGAATATTACCACGATTTTAGCATGGGACGGTATTTGGGTACGAGATATTTTTCAATGATTTTTACAGACCTGTGTGGAGAAAAAAGGGACATAGTATAAATTGCGTTGTTAACTTGAAAACTTATTAACCAGTTTGATACCCTCCGTTTTTTTGGGTGGAGTCGGAAAGAAAAAAAAACAAGTCTTTATTCATATTAAATCTGGTATAATATCAAAACTGCTCAGACAAGTAAAGCGAAATGTTACCTCAGTTAGATACTAAAAATGACTTTATAGTAGTTTGTGAGGACCTTTTGCATTGGAAGATGGAAAAAGCAGAAAGTCCAAACCATTAAAACATACATTTTGACATTAACATAAACTCTTTGAAGCTTATAAAAATAGAGTAAAAGTTTCAGATCATGAAAAACAAATTCAGAGATCTATTTTAAAAGTATTATTGAATCATCTATGTACTGAAATTTGCTGAATCATCTTTGTACGAGTTTGCTTCTAGATTATGGAGAAATTTGGTTTGAAATGCTGCTTTAGAAATAAAAGTAAATTTCAATTATTTTATTAAATTTAATTTATTTTTCGAAGGTGTAGCAAAGCACACCGGGTCAACTAGTTCTCTTATGTAAATTTTGGAACGCAACGTAGGAGGATAGGTATAGGGGTACAAGTAATATTTCATGTTTATTCGAGATCCCTCCCTTCTTCTAGAGGGTTATAGGGTAGCTCATACGTTTTTATGCATAACTTGAGATCTAGTCGCAAAGTTTTCTAAAAAAATGCATTTTTTTTTTATTTTTTCTATCATAAAATCACGAATATCAACAATACTGTTGATTATACGCAAAAATAAAGTTCAAATGATCGATAGAAAATTTATTTATCTTTAATATGCAAAATAGAAATTTCAAATTAATGTTATGCAGCTCGAGATATTTTAATCTAGGTAAAAGTACTTTTTTTCCATATTTTCATATTTGAAGCAAAACTCAAAAACTGTTCTACTGAGAATTTTTAGAATTTCATTCTCGGATTCAGCGCCCGATTTCACATTAGAAATGACCTTCAGTTTACTTAGTGCAAAAATGCTGTAAACTAGTGTTATGTTTTCTTGTATAGTAAATAGTATTTAAATTTGGTTTTGTTTTATAAATGTTTACTAGAAGGTTGCAAGCTTTAGATGAAATTTTATACATGCTTACACCTCCCATAACTTTTTTTGATGTTTTTACTGTTACAAATAGCAATAACATTTTTGTAGCAGTTAAGTCAGTTTTATAGAAATTTGTTTGGGATACCAAAAATTTCCATTCAAAAATCGCCAAAGATGTTCTGAAAGCAATTACGGAACTTTTGTTTGCTTGAAAGATTATTTACACAATTATTTTTATTTTCGTACTATCACAATTTGTGATAGTTGATTCTTTGAATAAAGCGTTCTACAGAAAACGGTTCAACGAAATATTTCACAGAAGGGTGAGTTGGATTGATCATTAATAATTGAAGACATTCTCTACATTTTTCTAAGTAACATATAGCAACCTTACCAACTATTTTTAACGTGAACAAACGTTATGAAGTCAATTTTGAAATCACACCTGAACCAAATTGTCTAGAGTCACAAAGTTTAACATATTATACTAGGAAACCACCATTTTAGAAGTTATTAAGGAGTATGACTAGCATCCAATTCTTAAGTCGAAAACAATTACGAAATAGAATCAATTCGAATTAAAATTTGAAAAATAAAACAGAAAACCTACTCTCTCCATAGTCAGTTAGATTGAATGAAACATCTCATCCCGTTCGCAAATAATGCAGGTATCACATTCATTCTGTGCGATAAAAGTACAGCTATGCAGCTCCCCCACAAAAGGAGTATCGCCCTAAAGCAAGTCAGCTGCCCCGATACGATTCCATGCCACCCAGACTGACTGGCACAATTCTTTGATGACGGAATGGAAACTGGAAGTAGTTCAGGGTCCCATATCCGTATCTCTTCAAAGCAGGATGGAGACTGACTGAGTGACTGGCAAGAAAGTTTGCAACTGCAACTGGTAATGAGGTTAGTCCATCAAAGGAACGGTGCAACATTGTCGCTTTTATTTATTTGGTACGAAGAAAAAGTTTTTTCAATGAAAATTATTGAATTTAAAGAACTTGAATGGAAGAAGTTATCGGAATTCAATAAGCAATTTAACATTTCATTGAAAATTGACACGAAAATTGAAGATGATAGATTATGACGGTCGCCACATTGGGTCACACACCCCTAGGCTTGATGAAGGTGTCGATGTAAACTATGCCAATCCATTGCCTCGTCTCAACATAGCATCTTAACGTTCGTTGGAATCCAATTAAATGGTATGTTTACGATTGGACCACAAAGTCAACAACGGCAGCATGTTTGAGAACCGCTCCACTAGCCCGGAGTCACGATCGAACACGAGAGCTCCAATTATCCACCCACACACATCAATCAAACATTCCATCCATCCGAAGTCAGCCTGGAATCAAAACATATTCCGGCTTGAATCCAGAAGCTGATTCACAAACACATCCCCACACATTCACAGATAACTCCTTATAGGAGGTGGGAGGTTGGCAAAAAGCCACAAAGGCCGCCGCAACACCAGGAAAAGGTCGACGAAGCCCATCGCATAATAATGGAAAAGGTAAACATTGCATGTTTAACAGCAATCATCATTATTTCAAATCTCAATTCGCTCGACCGACCTTTCAGCAGCTTGCTGTTTTCCGTTGGCGATTGATGGTTTTCTGTCTGGGGGAAGTTTTCAGACCCAACGGAATCAGCCTTTAGAAGTGAGAAGATAGGGTAAGCATTCCATTCACACTTCAGTCAATCGAGCTTTGATTGTAACATTTATGGTAAAATTTGATTTTGATGAGATTTATTGAGCTTTCATAGTGAACTTCTGATTGAAAAACATTTTCAAGATTCAAGATTCATGATTCAAGATTCAAGATTCAAGATTCAAGATTCAAGATTCAAGATTCAAGATTCAAGATTCAAGATTCAAGATTCAAGATTCAAGATTCAAGATTCAAGATTCAAGATTCAAGATTCAAGATTCAAGATTCAAGATTCAAGATTCAAGATTCAAGATTCAAGATTCAAGATTCAAGATTCAAGATTCAAGATTCAAGATTCAAGATTCAAGATTCAAGATTCAAGATTCAAGATTCAAGATTCAAGATTCAAGATTCAAGATTCAAGATTCAAGATTCAAGATTCAAGATTCAAGATTCAAGATTCAAGATTCAAGATTCAAGATTCAAGATTCAAGATTCAAGATTCAAGATTCAAGATTCAAGATTCAAGATTCAAGATTCAAGATTCAAGATTCAAGATTCAAGATTCAAGATTCAAGATTCAAGATTCAAGATTCAAGATTCAAGATTCAAGATTCAAGATTCAAGATTCAAGATTCAAGATTCAAGATTCAAGATTCAAGATTCAAGATTCAAGATTCAAGATTCAAGATTCAAGATTCAAGATTCAAGATTCAAGATTCAAGATTCAAGATTCAAGATTCAAGATTCAAGATTCAAGATTCAAGATTCAAGATTCAAGATTCAAGATTCAAGATTCAAGATTCAAGATTCAAGATTCAAGATTCAAGATTCAAGATTCAAGATTCAAGATTCAAGATTCAAGATTCAAGATTCAAGATTCAAGATTCAAGATTCAAGATTCAAGATTCAAGATTCAAGATTCAAGATTCAAGATTCAAGATTCAAGATTCAAGATTCAAGATTCAAGATTCAAGATTCAAGATTCAAGATTCAAGATTCAAGATTCAAGATTCAAGATTCAAGATTCAAGATTCAAGATTCAAGATTCAAGATTCAAGATTCAAGATTCAAGATTCAAGATTCAAGATTCAAGATTCAAGATTCAAGATTCAAGATTCAAGATTCAAGATTCAAGATTCAGGATTCAAGATTCAAGATTCAAGATTCAAGATTCAAGATTCAAGATTCAAGATTCAAGATTCAAGATTCAAGATTCAAGATTCAAGATTCAAGATTCAAGATTCAAGATTCAAGATTCAAGATTCAAGATTCAAGATTCAAGATTCAAGATTCAAGATTCAAGATTCAAGATTCAAGATTCAAGATTCAAGATTCAAGATTCAAGATTCAAGATTCAAGATTCAAGATTCAAGATTCAAGATTCAAGATTCAAGATTCAAGATTCAAGATTCAAGATTCAAGATTCAAGATTCAAGATTCAAGATTCAAGATTCAAGATTCAAGATTCAAGATTCAAGATTCAAGATTCAAGATTCAAGATTCAAGATTCAAGATTCAAGATTCAAGATTCAAGATTCAAGATTCAAGATTCAAGATTCAAGATTCAAGATTCAAGATTCAAGATTCAAGATTCAAGATTCAAGATTCAAGATTCAAGATTCAAGATTCAAGATTCAAGATTCAAGATTCAAGATTCAAGATTCAAGATTCAAGATTCAAGATTCAAGATTCAAGATTCAAGATTCAAGATTCAAGATTCAAGATTCAAGATTCAAGATTCAAGATTCAAGATTCAAGATTCAAGATTCAAGATTCAAGATTCAAGATTCAAGATTCAAGATTCAAGATTCAAGATTCAAGATTCAAGATTCAAGATTTCAAGATTCAAGATTCAAGATTCAAGATTCAAGATTCAAGATTCAAGATTCAAGATTCAAGATTCAAGATTCAGGATTCAAGATTCAGGATTCAAGATTCAGGATTCAAGATTCAAGATTCAAGATTCAAGATTCAAGATTCAAGATTCAAGATTCAAGATTCAAGATTCAAGATTCAAGATTCAAGATTCAAGATTCAAGATTCAAGATTCAAGATTCAAGATTCAAGATTCAAGATTCAAGAATCAAGATTCAAGATTCAAGATTCAAGATTCAAGATTCAAGATTCAAGATTCAAGATTCAAGATTCAAGATTCAAGATTCAAGATTCAAGATTCAAGATTCAAGATTCAAGATTCAAGATTCAAGATTCAAGATTCAAGACTCGAGATTCAAGATTCAAGATTCAAGATTCAAGATTCAAGATTCAAGACTCAAGATTAAGATTCAAGATTCAAGATTCAAGATTCAAGATTCAAGATTCAAGATTCAAGATTCAAGATTCAAGATTCAAGATTCAAGATTCAAGATTCAAGATTCAAGATTCAAGATTCAAGATTCAAGATTCAAGATTCAAGATTCAAGATTCAAGATTCAAGATTCAAGATTCAAGACTCAAGATTCAAGATTCAAGACTCAAGATTCAAGATTCAAGATTCAAGACTCGAGATTCAAGATTCAAGATTCAAGATTCAAGACTCGAGATTCAAGACTCAAGATTCAAGATTCAAGATTCAAGATTCAAGATTTGAGATTCAAGATTTGAGATCTGGCGACCAAAAAACAGGTCAGCACCTTTAAAACTTAGCTATTCAGACATTTCCAGACTATTTTTTTCAAAATCTTCCAGACTTTTTCGAAAAACAGTTGACAACCCTGCCTCCGACCTTGATCATGAAATTTGAATCTATTTTTTGATATTGTGATGAACTATGGAGGTGGGAAATTTGTAACATAATCAGTGCTCAGGCAATGTTTTTTGCATACAAACACCTCTATCATAACTTGAGGGGATGTTGTTTTTTCGTTATTCGACATTGTTTTGTTGTTGGATGAAGTTCAACTTTATCGCTCACCGTTGCGTGAAAGTGTAAAATTACTAACTAGTGACATGTTAGCTTGCAGCTGATTTGTTTTTCCGCCATGCTACAGTAGCTCATTTATAGCTTCATATCATCTCCTCAAAAAAGTAACATTGTACCCATAAGAATTAATGCTTGATTGATTTGGGAAAGCTATGACGTCTACGGATTCGAACATCGATGCAAAATTGACATTTTTTACAAATTCAACACAAAATTTCAATCTTACGGATTCAAAGTTCCAATCTTGAAGGGACGATTGATGACGAAAGGTAAACCTGAGCCGCGTCAAAAGCGTGTAAATATTTTATGTAAAGGTTTGACTGGCAAGCAAAATTGGCGCAAAATTAATTAGTTGAATAGGTTTGGCGCTGCTATCTGCTCATAATGCGCCACCGAGCAGCAACAAAACAAATAAATGATTTATTTATAGGCATGTACACAATAGTCACTGAATCAATTTTTGGATGCTGATGCTCCGACAGTTATGGGGCGCCACTTATTCTATCAATAGTTACTTCGACACCTTGGTTAGAGGTCTTTTTGTCGTCTCTGGAATTTTACCTCCAGTTAGCTGAAGGAATAACTTACTAAATCTGCAATTCTTGATGTCGTCATACCTGAAAGCGAAACAGAAAAGAAATGTATTAGAGTTGGGCTTATGATTCGATAAAAAATTAATAGTTGTATTAATTCAGAAGAGATACTTATATTTGACTAAATAGGTATACGATTTAGCCAAATAAAGATCCAACACCATAAAAATTTAAAACGAAATGCTGAATTTATTCCTTTTCGGATCCTGAATCTATCGCATTTCGTGCTCAGAAGAAACACAGTGCATAACTGAATCAGCATGAGGATAAATTGAAGTCTATATGAGTGGTAACTAACACAGATTAATTCAACTAGCGTTTGAAAGTTTTAGGGTTTTATTATAGCATTTAATATGCAGCTACTTTGAAATTGTTTTATTATGGTCATGACAAATGCTTAGATTCTTGATTCAACCATTTGTTTTCATGTAGTTCTGAAAACGACAATTAACTTTTTACGAAATATACTGTTTAAGTTGTTTGAAAAGAGTTCTGAATGCTCTATTAAAACTACAATAAAACATAAAAAAAAATTGTAGTCCAACGCCATCATAAATCCAAGATGGCGGCTTCCGATTTTCTTTTCAAAGGTTTTAATGTCTGACAATCTCATGAAACATCCACAATATGGAAATAGGGTGAAAGGGCTAAACGAGTAGAATTTGAATTTCGTTGCCCAGCGCCATTTTGAAATCTAAGATAGCTTCATCCGCTCACTTCAAAATGCTGGAAATGGCTGAAAATCGCATGAAACCCCCGGAATATGATTATTACTTGAAAGGGCTCAACGAGTACAAGTCGATTATCGCTATCTGACATCATTTTGAAAACTTTTTTTCAAACCTGTATGTTAGACATAATTGCTTGAAACCCCCATAATGTGGGTAAAAGTCGAAAGGACTCATCTAGATGAAGTCGAATTTCGCTATCTGACGCAATCTCACCCAAATCCCATATTGTGGGGGTATCATGTGATTTTTAATCATGTACAGAATTTTAAAGTTGGAGGAGTAAGCCATGACTTTTGAGTGACGGACGCGTTTTCGTTTTCGTCAAGAAATTTCCGAAAATTAATTCTCAAAATAGGATTTTGAATTGTTTTTATTACAATAAGTTGTGCGACATTAAAACTGTTGTGCGTGAAAGTTAGGAGTTTAGTGAAATGGTGTATGAAAAAATTCAAAAACAAATACATATTATTCAAAGCGACAGAATTGCTGGGGCTAGCGCTACGTCCTCCGGACCATCCCAGGTTTTTCTACCAGCCGAGCGTTGCATTGGAGACGCGATGCCTAGTTTAAACCAAAGATGAGTATCTGTTTTCATTATTTCCATACCGTTTTTTCGTATCATGTCAATCAAAACATAAATTTTCAAACGAAACAGGGCAGTCAAAATCATAATTCATAATATCTTTTAATACAAGCCATGCAATTTTTCAAAGTTATATGAAATATTGAAAAATTATACATAAGATATTGTACGAGACAAATTTCTGAGAAAGTTCTTCATAGCTAAATCTTCTGCTCAAAAAGCTTCTAAATTCTAAAGGTATTTTTGAGCATATCTTTAGGCGTTTCTAATTTAACGATTTTTTTTTTCGTACGGCTAAAGATTTAAGCTACTGTGGATTATGTGAAAAGATCTGATAAATTTTAAAATAAAAATTTTCATCACTTAAAAAGTTTAATTCTGTTGAGCGATAAGTTTCGTTGGTTAACGCGATGCTAAAAATTTGTGCTAGAGATTAAATATATTGGTTCCATGATCCATTGAAGAAAAATAATGGATATATTATTTCTGCAACTTTTGATATTTGTTTAAAAAAATCTTGTTGTTTAATTCCTAGGTATACAAAAGAAAAGATAAATGATATCGTTTAACATCAAATCATAAGCCTCTCGTTACTTTTTGGTGCGTAAAATTCATTATTATAAAGTCAAAATTGGGAGGTAAGTACGAAGAAGTGAGGGAAGTACAGTTGTTTAAAGGTAAGATGTAAAAATAAGAAAAAATTGATAACTTTTTATTAATTTCATATTCAAAATAGCTTAACTCTATTTATGGAGATTAGAGGTGGGTAGGACAGGGCATCAAATGAGCGGAAAACTGATATACAATGGATTGTGGGTTCAAGCCAGCCGGAGTATCTCGGCAAATTTTGAATCATGAATCGGGTACTTAGGTATCTTTTCAGGATTCTCAATTTGTTTCGAACAGTTTGAAGGGAGTGAGATGATTGAAACCGGTCCCAAGCCAGTGGTAACGGACCCCTTGGTTGTGCTGCAAATTTTGTTGATGAGTTAAGCATGAACAATATTTGGATGTGCGATCGAGACTTCCCGTACCGCCTCGGGTCGAAAGACCTATCAGCCACTGGTGGGTCAAACATACATACATACATACATACATACATGTACAGAATTTTAAAGTTTACGGGAGCTGCCATTTTGGATTTCAAACTTTCGAAATTCGACTTTTAAGTCATTTACAACATTTTAAAGCTAAGCAGAAGCCGCCATCTTGGATTTCAAGATGGCGCCTGACAACGAAAATCGACTTCAACTCATGGTATCATTCCACCGGACATTCACAACCAATCTCTTATTTAATTCATTTAAACCATGGGTGGCTAACATTTTCAACAGGCGGGCCAAATTTCAAAAATGAGATTATCTGGTTGACCAAAAAAAACTTAATATTCTGAAGCTTTCAATGAAAACAAATAATAATAATTTTTTGAAAATCCTATAAAATAAAACATTTCCCTAGGTCATATCGTGTAAAGATTGAGCTTGCCAGATTGTCCAATTTTAATACAAAATTTGAAAAAAGTCCGGTCCTGCTCTGTTGCTCAGATTTCATAAAAAAAAGCACGGATTTGGCCTTGATTTGGCCCGGATTTATTCACCTTTTTTGCCCAATCGAACGAAAAAAAACAATTTTTTTAAAATAATTTTGTTATGAGTCCAAACGAGATTTGTTTTAGCAAATTTTATAAAAATAATCATGAAAGGTTTTGTGGAAGCCTGATATACGATTCAAAAACTGCTGATAAGTTTTGATGAAAAAAAATGTTTCAAGTATTTTTTTTCTTGAGTTTTGTTGAGTTATTCCTGGTTTTTGAATTTTGAAATCAAATGCCCGGATTTGGTCTGGTTTTAAGATAAAATTTCCCTTTTTTGTCCGGCCTGGACACACACTGAAAAATTCTGGAAACCTAATTATATATTCATCTTAAAAAATCATTTCTGTTACTTGCATATTTTTACAAATTTTGATCCGTTTGCAAAATAGTAGAAATATTACGCCATGTGAAATGAAATATCTCTCCCATCCAATGTATGTACATCAATTCTTTTAAGGCACTTAAAATCTCCTCGGTGTATTCATCCTTGCAGCTCGGAAAAAATGTTAATTTTGTTATCTTTTGTTATGTGTGATGATCAGTGTCTTCAATTTTCACATTCACAACAGAAAAATCTTTCAAATGAAAGGCCAAAGCTTACTACTGTAAGCTTGCTTACGATGATTTCATTTGAAATTCGTCGGTGTCTCTGATGATGATGACGTTAATGATTTTCAAAGTGCACCTGATAATTTTCAAATGAAAATCAAGATTTTCAATTTCAAACGAAAATGAAATTTTTTATTTTAATGTGATATTTTTTATTCTAGTTTTTTTTTGTGATTATAAACTATTTCAAAAATAAAACAAACCAAAAACTTGAAATTCATTTAATATTTTTATTAATTTTTTATTTTAGTAAGAGGTATCGATTTTTCAAGCAAAAAATAATTCAGAAATTTGAAAAAATATGTTTTTTGTTCATTTTTACAGCTTAAACATTTATAATAATTTGTATTTTTATAATAATAATCTACTCATAAGAAGATTTTCAACAAGGCATGAAAATGAAAGCAATGATTTTCAATCGAATTTTTTTTTTCTTTCATTTGTTATCCGGACCGAACTGAATATTGTGTTTACTGTCTTTCATAGCAACCTGAAACTTGTAAGTTTTCTTTTAGCAGCAAAAAAAGTTATTCGATTGTGAATTTGAAAGTGAATGAAATTTGGAGACCATGGTGATGATATTATAAAAATTTCATAGGCAGTATGCCAAACATTGATAAAATTGAGTCATTTTACCCCAAAATTAGTGTTGGGATGGGATTACCTTGCCTGGTATCTGGTGGATTGCTTGACTGTATGGGTGCATTCTTAATTGGGTCCTGTGCCTTGGAATTGGTGCCTGGAGATTGGTTCCTCGATGTTGGTTGGGTTGAGCCTATCTCAACTGTTTATTTCCCAATTTTGGAACGCTCCGGACAAAACAAATTAACGCGACGACTTATAAAAAATACGACACTAATAATTACACATTTTATTCAAAACAACGACAGTAGTTTTTCGATTTTATCACGCTGAATTCACCGTAATAATGGCAAAAATGTGAATTTGACGATACTTAAAATAAAAATGGAAAAATGGCAAATGATTTCTTAATGATTTCCAGAAACAACGTGATAAAGTCGAAACACTAACCGTGATCAAATCAAGCATAAATTGAGCGAGTATTGAAAAATCGAACAGTGATAAAATCGAAAAACTACTGTACATAATATATTTAAACTTAAACAGGAATGATTTTTGACGAGTGATTAGGGCAAGTAATAGCACACGAATGGTGAAATTATATAATGCAAAATGGTGCTAACGAGTTACTTTCTTCAAAGCCCGAAAAGTACGTTGATGCATTCTTCAAAGTGGGGTAGTTGGGTGGTGGGTGGATGGTAAATTTACTGTCTTTCTCTCTCGTTGTCATCTGTGGCTGTCGGTTGTAGTGGTGGGGTTTCTGTGTGGTGCGGATTTCGTTCATAACGCTCAGCTGATTGGTCGTCAGGGGTAAGTGGATGCATTTCTGGTATAGACAATTAGCAATCCGCATTACCAAAGTCATAAGATTTTCATGATTCAGCCTAAGAAATGCTTTCCCTGTTGTATCGAAATAAAAATCAGAAAATTTATGAACGTTAAAAAATTTTCTTGAATCAAAATTGTTAACTGTAACATTGATAAATCTGGTTAAAAAAAACTGTGAAATTATGAATTTTTCATGAACCCTGCTTATGTAATGATTTAATACGAACTTCACGACAAAATTTAAATAGATTGTGCAAAAAGTTTTCGAAAATGGGCACAGAAAAAATCGTTATAGTTAAGCTCTACGAAACTTTTAAATGGAAGAGATGACAGAAAAATCCATTGCATAGGTTCGAACCAAAACGGGTTTTCTCAGAAAACGGCTCAAATTTTTCTGCGAACCATAGGAAGACTTTTAAATATTTTTTTGTTTTAGTAAATAAATGAAAGCAAATGATGTGATGAATATTCTACAAACATTTCAAATCAATTAAAAATTTTAAATTATTGAAAAACGGCCAAGGTTCAGTGATGAACTTATTCAATTTCAGCTGGTTTAATCTCCTTCAAAAAAAAAGTTAATGCAAGTATGTACATGGATTCGTTATATTGATCCTTTTTCAGTTTTGTTTTTGTCAAAAATTTGCCGTTATAGAAATTACCTAAATTTTATTTTTAATGCGGCCCTCAGAAAAAAAAAATTCTAATTAAAAGTGGCCCGTTGCTTCACCCCTGGTTCAAACCATTTTGGAAATTCTATTTGTTTAAATACTGAAAATATACTACAATTCCACAAGTTTGTTTCGATAATATAGACTGTTACTGACAATTATAAATACACGTTAAAATAGCCGTCATTTCAAAAATCGTGTAGTGTTCAACCGAATTTTGACTGCGTACTGTTGTTTACATCCGAGTGAAGTAAGCGTTGTCATTTTTGTCGTTTTTAGTGAAGAAATCAGAAAATGCGTGGCCTTACACCCGAGCAAACAAAACAGATTGTACACAAATGGGGCACTGTGAATAATATTTCAATACGAAAACTAGCTTAGGAAAAAGGTGTGAGTGTAGGAGCAGTTCAACCGGGTTGAAGAAGTATGAAGAACAGTGTAATTTCGCAGATTCTCCGAGACGCGGTAGGAAACCTGATCCTGGTGACCCTGCAATAGACATGAAAATCAAGGATCAATACGAAAGGCATCCTTCGGCATCAGTATGGAATGTAGCCTAAAACCTAGATACCTCATCGACAAACGTGTTGCGTGCCAAAGAGAGAATTGGACTTCATACCCATCGAAAGCAGAAGCAGCCAAAAAAGAGAACCAAACAGGCTTAATCCGTAAAACCGAGGGCTAGAAAACTCTACGACAAACTTCTGATTAAGAAATCGGATTGTGTTGTCATGGATGACGAAACCTACATAAACTCGACTTTAGAACACTGCCTGGACCACAATTTTATACCTCATCGAAGGGAACATCCTGTTCCTGCATCAGTGAATGCCATTTACAATGAAAATTTTTTTAGGAGGGTTATGTTGTGGAAAGTTGTATGTGAATGCGAAAAATGTCTCGTCCATTAATAACCTTAGATACAATGAAAGGCAAAGTTCACGTGCAAGATATTTACAAAAAGGATGCTACCCTTAATCAAACATCATAACAATCCTATGAACTTTTGGCTTCATCTCGCTTCGTTCCACTACTCTGAGGATGCATTTAAGTGGTATGAAGTCAACAAGAACACCGAAAGGCATGAACCCACCAAAATGTCCAGAGAATTGTCCAATCGAAACTTTTTGGGCTTTGACAAAGGCAAATCTGAGGAAATACACGAAACCTGCAGAGAACAGTGTTAAAAATTTATGAAAGATTGGCCTCAATTTTCATATTATCTAGTCCCTGAAATTTCAACTTACACAGGTGGATTCATTTCTCTACATCATTGTTTATTTTAAATATTTCAGAAAGAAAATTTATTTATAACTTTCGGAACAGTCTATACGTATTGGGGTTTATTCTGCGACTCGAGTGACGTGACTTACGAAATTTTATATCGTTTTGTTGGCTTAAATAACCTGTCTAGCGCTAGCCTCGAAATTTTCGTTTCGATGAGCTGTTATCGGTCTTCAGAGTTCATCGATACACAAATTTCTTTTCTGAAGCATTTTCTGGAGTCAGGACGAAGCAATGAACTTTTGTGAGTCGCGTCACTCGGGTCGTAGAATAAGCCCCGACTAAGTCATACTTCCAAAATCACTGATTCTATACCGGTTTCCACCGGTTTTCCACTGGTAGTGTTCGTAACATAATGGCAGGTGTTGCACTAACACTACGCAATTTTTCGGAAAAACAACGTGTTTGACATCCGGCTGCCCGTTTTTGTACTGGAAATTTTTGAGGTTATTTTCCCTATCTCATATAGACACGCCCAGCTAGTGTGCGTGAGAAATGTTAAAAACAACTCTAGATATATGTTGTCAAATAAATTTTTCACCTTTCTCTATTTTACTTAAGCAAATCTTACTGAAAGTGCGCCACTGTTGAACAGTTGATTTAAACGGCCTTATTTCTTGTCAGCATGTTTCAGAACAATGATTTATGTTGTGCTTTCTGATTACAATGAAAAAAAATACAACATTCTTACTAAGCAAAAATATTTCTCACACCATTCGAAACCCAGTGCCTGATCTTGCAGCTCGCTTAATCAGCGATAAGCATTCGTTCCGTTTCGGTACAATTTTTGTGTACCTTCTACACATTCACCGGACGAATTACCCTGGGTTCTGGTTCCAAGAGGGGGTGACGAATTGCAAACATAACACCTCGGCAAGCAGCGTCATTTTCGATCCGGCACTTCCTGTTCGTCGTCCATGCAACATTTTCTCCGGTCCTACCAAACGCAAACGTTAGTAATCGCTAAAGTAAGTGTGTGTGACTGTGTGTGTTGTTGCGTTTGTTTGCGGAACAATGCAGGAATTATTTCTTGTCGAGTCGACTGAACGCGATTCGAGAACGTCAGCCCTAGATAGAATGGCGCCAAATTTTTCGAACATGGACAGGAAGTGCTGCACGCGGTAGGGTTCTGCTGTTTTGAACCAAAAAAGTATGTTGGGTTCAAGAGCCTTTGCCAAACTTTTGTTGAATGAGAAACGTACAAAATTCCACTTTTAATCTCGAAATCACAAAAATTGATTGAAATTCAAAGTAAAATGTAACGACTACCCTAATATCAGCAACACAATCAGTTGCCGGCGGGGGTATCGCTCTTAGGAAACGACTAAATTTTCAACATGAATCTCACGTACTACACCGGGCGGAGCACATAAATATTTAATCGCTACGGGTTCGGTGTTTTTACCCTTCCGGGCCATAACGCGCCATTTTGCCCTCTCTTACATACTTCCCTTCTGGCTCTTGGCCGGCGGTTTTGCTTCCGAATCCGTGTTGGACCTATACCGTTTCAGGAACCATTTTCCAATAGAGCTGACTGTCCATATAACTTACCGAGAGACCCACACGGTGCCATATTCTGTAGCAAAAGCAACTTGCCAAGCTACAACCCAACAACCTGGGGTAACTTAAACAAGTCATGCCAAATCCCAAACGAGAGAATGCCCATATGAATGGTTCCTATTTACTTTGCCATCACTCGTCTCTCCACCTACTTTTTTTTTCGTTGGTTCCGGAACTTCGGTGTTCAGATAACGAACGGAGGAAAAAATTGTTGCAGCTATCGAAAAGTGCTGCTTAGGTGAAATAAAAATGGTGTTGGTGTTTTACTTGCTGCAGAAGGATTGTGGGAAAAATATATTGGTTAATATCACACGATGACTGTTGGGTATTTTAGGATTTGTGGGTCCGAATGGAATATGGATACAGCTCTTAAAATTTCAGTACCATACTTGAGGAAATCAAGGCCGTGTATGAAATCAATAAATCATGGGTTGCAACGTTACAGATTTAATATTTTTGTTGTGAACTTTTCAAGTTAACTGAAATCGGAAATTCTATTTTAAACTTACTTTAATATTTGGTTGATATTGTAAGATGGAATAAATGGCTATGTATCTACTCTGTCTTTTAAGTTTCGGTTTGATGATATTTATAAATCATGTTCAAATCTACAAAAAAAATATTCTACAAACTCTTAAACTTATTTATTGCGGAAATTGCACCTATTTAGACTCCTGTGCAAATAATTTCCACGCAGAAATATTTTAGCACTGACGCACACATAGACAACCCGTGTCAGTTTTTCAAATCAGCCGTTGCTCGCTTCTGATTTTCGAATCACATTTCCAAACGGCATAATCGTTATTGTTTTGGAGAAAATTATTATGAAATGCGAACCAAGGAGTTTAAGAACGAAAATTGACCGATCAACAAATGAAAAGAAACGAACAGAAAACAGAATGCATTCTGTACATTCGGGTACAAGAATGTAAGTGGAACACGGACAAAGGGTTCGAAATCTGAAATAGCGGGCCCTGAAAAAGTTATAGCCAAGTTGAAAAAACACGAAGTGATTTTCACGCGAGCGGATAAGGGTAATGCTGTAGTGATTTTGGACAGGCAAGACTACGACAACAAGGTTCGGGACATGATTTCGACGGGCCCGTATGAGGAATGCAGTTACAAAAACGGTAAGCCAAAAGACCCTCTCTATAATATGATCGAGGAAGCAAACAGCACAAGGCAGAAAGTGGCTGACTTAATGGGTGAAATAAAACTCGAAAGAAAATTCCTCGTCCCGAACCCAAAAGTAGCCTCAATGTATTGCCTCCCAAAAATTCATAAGAACCCAATCGCAATGAGGCCCATTTCTTCAAACATCTGCACACCAACCGAAAAAATGGCAGCGTGGTTGGTAGAAGAAATGCGGAAATATCCAGTTAAGCACGGCAAAAGTGTCCTCAACTCGGTTGACCTAGTGGAAAATTTGAAGGATTTCAAAGTGCGTCGAGGAGAGATTTTAGTCTCGTTTGATGTCTCCGCACTTTTTCCCAGCGTCCCCATTTCTGACGCCTTACGCAGCCTTCGCAGACACCTGGAGCGACGCCGCGCACCCCCAAACCAAATAGCAGCGTACGTCACCATAGACGAGGTTTGTATGAATCAGAATTACTTCTTGTTTCGGGGTAAATTCTACAAGCAAACCTTCGGCCTCAGCATGGGAAGTAAATTATCCCCCCTACTGGCTGAACTCTTCATGAGTGACTTCGAAACAGATCTCGAAAAACGGAAGAAACTTTTCCCTCGTGTTTGGTGGCGTTATGTTGATGATATCTTCGCCACCGTAAAGGAACGGTATCTCCCGCAAACGCTTGAGGTTTTGAACAACCAGCATAGTTCGATTAAATTTACCGTCGAAAAAGAAGTTGATGGGAAACTTCCATTCCTCGACCTGTTAATTTCTAGAAAAGAAGATAACACGGTGAAATTTGGAATTTACCGTAAACCCACGTCAACAGATCGCTATATTACGGTTGATTCAAACCATTTTGGAGCGCAAAAGCAAGCTGCCTTTCATTCGATGGCCCACCGTCTATACAACATACCGATGGAGAGCCATGAATTCGAACTAGAAAAGCAAAAAATCTTGCAGGCTGGTGAATTAAACGGATACGATCAAGAATTCGTCAGCAAAATCCTCCGAAAACACGAAAGAAAAAAGCTCCGTAGCAACGCAACCACATTCAAACCAGAAAGAGATGAATCCCAAAGAGTCAGCCTGCCGTACCACCCACCACTGACAAATAGTATCTGTAAGATTCTCTCTAAACATGGTCTGAAAGTGGCTTACAAAAGTTCAAACACTTTGAAAGATCGACTGGTTTCTCTAAAAGACAAAGTGCTACCGGAAGAGAGATCTGGAATTTATGAGATTCCATGTTAAAACTGCCCGGCCGTCTCTATTGGGCAAACCAGACGGAAATTCAGAACCAGAATCAAAGAGCACAAAAACGCAGTAGATAACAGCAGGAGCAACGAATCAAGTGTAGCTGCCCACGCGTCAGAACTTAATCATCACATAGATTGGGGAAAGGTTAAGTTCAAAAAATGTGTACGCAAAGCGTCACATTTAAACGCATGGGAATCCATGTATATCACTACATCGGAAAGGCCACTTATGAACGAGGATGACGCTCCAATCATATCACCGCTTTTCAACCTGCTCAAACCAAGTTTCCAACAACCCGACCACCCTTCGACGAATACTATTGGATAGTATGAACATGTATTAGTGTTTTTCCTTCATCTAGTCAGTCGGACATCGTCCTGTAGATGGGCAACATCGAGCCCGAAACCGGTCGACAAAAAAGGTAAATTTAATTCCTTTTTCCGTTAGTAAAAACGTTAAGTGTCGTGTCCTGTAATACGTCGTGTGTTATTTGTGTCCGTGTATACCCCCTACTCCCTAAACTCCACCTGGGGCCGCAGACGTGGTTCCCACCTCGAACTGTTTAGTACACTATGCTTCAATAGTGGGAGGTCTATTCGCGCTAATGCGCTCAAAGGCAATACTCATTAACGAGACCACTTTCAGCAAAACCTCTCATCCTTACGACTCGACGCCTGAACTCTCCTCTAACGACTTGAGAACCGACATCTCCTCGCAATGACTCGAGATTCCCACACAAACCTCTCCTCTTCGCGACTTGAGGCCTGATCTCTCCTCTAACGACTTGAGATCCGACCCCTCCTCGCATCGACTCGAGGTTTACCTCTCCTCTGCACGACTCAAGGCTCGATCTTTCCTCTAACGACTTGAAATCTGACCTCTCCTCGTAATGACTCGAGGTGACCACTTGTACCCCTCCTCTTGTTGGTAAGGGGCCTGATCCCTCCTCTTACGACTCGGGACCCGACCTCTTATCATAAAGACTCGGGGTTGACCACACAAACCTCTCCGCCTGAAGGTTTGAGGCCTGACCTCTCCTTCGCTCTTCTTGGGTCCTCGCGTTCTGCATCCTGCGCCTTGCCCTATGGCAGTCGGCACGCAGACCCGCAATTTCCTCCGTCCACCAATAGACGGGTGGCCTAGTGCTTTTATGCTTGGCCCTTCTCGGCATCGCAGCATCGCAAGCGCGACCTAGAACCCTCGTCAGTTCTTCCGCGGACAGGTTGTCCAGGTTCCTCTCCCAGTGCAACGCTTCGACAAAGACGTTCTGGTCGAACTGCGTTGTCTTCCAGAGGCGTTGTCTTCCAGAGGCGTTCTCCTGTACGAGACTCGCGTCTACCTGTCCGCGTACTTGAGCCTAGCCGATAGCGAATCGCGAAGTGATCGCTATTCGTGTAGGCCTCGCTCACCATCCAATCGTTTACCAACCCCGGGCTACCGAAGGTGACATCTATGGTTGACTCGCTCCCGTTCCAACCTTGGTAGGTACTGGTGTTCCCTACGTTGGCCAGATCCACATTAAGCCTCGCCAGGGCTTCTAAGAGAATTTGACCTCTGGGGTTTGTGAGGCGGCTACCCCATTCATCGGCCAACGCGTTAAAGTCGCCAGCAATAACGATGGGGCTTATGTGTCATTGTCTATGTATAGGTCTGTGAGCAGATTTTACTGCGCGCAAATTATTTGCACGGGGGTCTAAATAGGTGCAATCTGCGCAGTTTGTTGAAGACAGCAACGGTGCGTATGAAAGTTGATTTTTTGGTAGAAATCATTTGAAGTACCTGAACTCTGATGTTGGTCCTTTTTTCATATAGTCCCTTTTCAACTTTTAGCACATGCTAGTTTATATAAAGAATGTGATGGTGTTAGTGAGTGCGGAATTGTTATCTGTCAAATCAGATTCTCTCAATAGTCTAAAAATTCATGCAATTGGCAATAAATAAATCTACAATATAGCTCGTACCTACATTTACTTCTATTCCCCTCACTATCTTCTTGGGGGTACCGAAATAGACTGCTCTAAATCTGCTGTTGAAAATTGAATGTTATGAGAATTAAAGGGTGATACGGTCAAAATTTGGTCAAGGGAAAACGCGTGTAAATCGGTGAAATCGTTTATTAAAAAAATGAAATAATTTTTTTTTATTTAATTAGTATAAAATTCAGGAAAAATATTCAGTTAGGCTTCCGCTTTTCCAAATCCGAATTGCCGGGCCTTACGTTTTGAAGAACGAAGCGACTGATGATCAAGCAAGCCCTGGAATAGTTAGTCATTAAGTTGAAGAGAAAATAAAAATTAGTCTTACATTGTCCATCATCAAAACAAGTTGTTTCTCTCGATCTACTGCCTAGTCCAATAGGTTATGGGCCTACGATTTTTTCAAGTTCCCAGCAAGTAGCTTCTTGAATATTGTTGAGGATGGACGGAAGTCGGTTCAGCATTGAAAAGCTGAGGAACGGAGGATATGAGTCCTGGAGGTTCAAGACCGAAATGCTCCTGATTCGAGAGAACCTTTGGAAGTTCGTGAGCGGCGTTGCACCGGAACCTGCGACGGAAGTCTGGAACGAAGGCGATGCGAGGGCACGAGCCACCATAGCCCTTTTGGTAGACGATAGCCAACACCCCCTTATCCGGAACTGTACAACTTCAAAGGCGACCTGGGAGGCATTGAAGAACCATCACCAGAAGCAGATGATGTCCTCGAAAGGTTCAATCCTGAAGAAGATCTGCCGTTCGGAATTCAAGAAGGATGACAGCATGGAAAATTTTCTTTTCCACATGGACGAGTTATTCCAATGTTTGGAAAACGCCGGCCAAGCCATGGACGAGCAAATGAAGGTTGCCATGGTGATGCAAAACATGCCCGACTCCTACGACGCGTTCATTACCGCACTTGAAAGCAGATCTGACGACGAGCTGACGATGGATTTGGTCTAACGAAAATTACTCGACGAGGCACTGAAGCGGTTAGAGAAGGTACGTCCCAGTGAAGCACTTCTCAGAACGGGTCGAAACGAAACCGGAAGGAAGGTGGTCTGTAACTCCTGTGGGAAGCCAGGCCATTTCAAGCGGAATTGCCCCGAATCACCTGCCCAAGGAGAGCGCCCTTAAGGAGGGACGAAAATGCAACCGAAACCGAAAGGGAAGACGGCCAACGTGAGTAAAGCAAATCCATTCGCATTTACTGCACGCAACGAAACACCACAGAAGCGTTCCTGGATAGTAGATTCGGGTGCCACATCTCACATGTGCTAGAATCGAACTGCTAAGCTGTACAAGTTTGACGGTAACCTTGGCCGATGGTAGCGAGACGTCCGTGAAGGGTATCGGAACTGGTCACCTGTTTGCATACGACGAAGCTGGAGCGATTCAAGATATGGTTCTGTCCGATGTGTTTTACGTCCCCGATTTGGAATCAAACCCGATTTCAGTCGGAAAACTCATCATGAAAGGGGCGGAAGTTATTTTCACGAAGCAACGAGGTTGCGTTATCCAAAGCGGCGGCCGTGTAGCAGCTGTAGCAGACAAGATTGGCGGTTTGTTTCTTCTAAAGACCCCGGAGGAGAGTTCCCATCAAGCGTTCCTGCATCCGAAAACTGTATCCACAGTTGGCATCGAAAGTTGGGTCACCGTGATTGTGAAGCAGTCCAACGAACAGTACGTGAGGGTTTGGCAACAGGCATTTCCATCAGCAAGTGTGACATCAAGAAGACGTGCGAGTGCTGTATGGAATGTAAAATGGCGCGCTTGCCATTTCCCCCGAAAGCGCAGAGAGAATCGTCAAAACCTTTGGACCCCATCCACACCGATATTTGTGGTCCTATGACTTCGATTGGCGGATCAAGATATTTTTTGACGATGATCGATGACTTCAGTCGTTTCACCGAAGTCTATTTCTTGAAGCGGAAGTCCGAGGCGAACGAGAAGATTCAAGAGAACGTTGCAAAAGTACGAAACCGTTTTGGCCGAAATCCAGTGATAATTCGCTCCGACCAGGGTGGCGAATATAAGACGAAAACTTTGGGAAAGTTTTACCGAGCCTAAGGAATCGTTCCTCAGTTCACTGCTGCATATTCCCCGCAGCAAAATGGAGTTGCTGAAAGGAAAAACCTAAGCCTGGTAGAGATGGCACGTTGTTTGATTCAAGATGCCAAGATGAGCTACCGATTCTGGGCTGAAGCTATCAACACCGCCGCGTACCTGCAGAACATTCTACCGTCAAGAATCCTGGAGAAGACGCCGTTCGAGCTATGGTTTGGGAAAGTGCCGAGCTATGCAGACCTACATCTATTTGGTTGCACTGCTTACGTTAAAGTCCCATCGCCGCAGCAGAAGAAACTGGATCCGAAAGCCGCCAAGCTCACATTCATCGGCTACTCAAGTGAACACAAGGCGTTCAAGTTTGTCGATCCATGTACTGACCAAGTTGTGATTAGCTGTGACGTCCGATTCATCGAGATGGAAGAAGATGACTTAGCTGAGACGAAAACCGTGGAATATGAGTCGATTTTGATTTCTGCCAACGAAGAGCCAGAACCCGTGAGCGAGAATGTTTTGTGCGAAGACGATGCATTTTCCGACGATGAAGACCGAGAATCCGACACCAGCGCTTACGATACTACGTATGAAATCGAGAGTGATGCCGAACGAACACCGCTGAGACGTTCAAACCGTAGTACCAAAGGTAAAGTTCCTGTTCGTTTTCCCGAAACTACCAGTTTGGCAAGGAAGATTTGTACCGAGCCGAGGTCGTACAAGGAAGCCATCAATTGTGAAGAATCCGAATTTTGGAAAGCCGCCATGAACAAAGAGATGCAGTCGGTAACCGAAAATGGAACGTGGGAGTTGGTCCCAATGCCGGCTGATCGTAAGCCAGTCGGCAACAAATGGATCTTCAAACGCAAGCTGGACGAGAAATGTAAGGTGATCCGGTACAAAGCCCGTTTGGTCGCCTAGGGCTTCACCCAAAAGTACGGTACCGATTACGACGAAGTTTCCGCACCAGTGGTTCGTCAAGTCACATTCAGAACCTTGTTGACGGTCGCCAGACAGAAGGGTTTGTAGGTGAAGCATGCAGATGTGAAGACCGCTTATCTGAACGGGGAGCTCAAAGAGACGGTCTACATGCGGCAGCCGCCTGGTTACGAAAAGGGTGGTCCGGGCACCGTATGTCTCTTGAGGAGGAGTCTCTATGGCCTTAAGCAAGCAGGTCATGTCTGGAACAAGAAAATGGACAGCGTTCTGAAGCAGCTCGAGTTCAAGCAATCTGCCAACGATCCTTGTTTGTACGTGCAGGACAAAGATGGAAAGCGAATTTATCTCGTCGTTTACGTAGACGATATGGTCATCGCTTGTGAAGACGAGAAGCAGTATGAAGATTTGATCCAATCATTGAACTGATTCTTCACTGTAACATTCCTGGGAGATATTCGCCATTTCCTGGGAATTCAAGTTCAGCGTGATGAAGTCGGGTTTACTCTCAGCCAGAAAAGTTACATCAAGAAACTTGTGGAGAGATTTGGAATGGATCAAGCGAAGCCGTCGAAAATTCCGTTGGATCCTGGCCATCAACAGCAAAAGGAGGAGAGAGAAGCTGCCCAACAACCAACAGTATGCCAGCTTAATCGGTGGTTTGCTGTATGTGGCAGTGAATACTCGATCTGACGTAGCTGTGAGTGTATCGATCCTTGGTCGTTCTGTTAGCAGTCCCAGCCAAGCGGATTGGAAAAAAGGCAAAACGGATTTTGCGATATCTCAAGCACACTGTAGACCATCAACTAGTCCTTGGAACGAATGACTAGAAGCTGACAGTCTACGTGGATGCGGATTGGGCCGGAGACGCGAAAACCAGGAAGTCCAATTCTGGTTACATTTTCCTGATGGGTGACGGTCCGATTTTTTAGGGGTCGAGGAAGCAGAAGTGTGTTGCCCTAAGTAGCACCGAAGCCGAGTTCATCGCCCTTGCAGAATGCTGTAAGGAACTTTAGTGGATTGATCGTTTGCTACAAGATTTCCACATGGTCCAATCAAAGCCGATTACCGTTCATGAGGATAACCAATCCAGCATGAAGCAACTGGAAGGAGGGAAATTCCACAACCGATCCAAACATGTGGACACCCGTTATCATTTCGTGCGACAACTGAAAGAAGATGGGATTATTAACATCTATTATTGCCCTACTGAACTGATGATTGCCGATATGCTGACGAAGCCCTTGACTCAAGTTAAATTAAGGAAATTCCGAGTAGCTGCTGGAATACATCCGTCGAGGAGGAGTGAAGAACGAAGCGACTGATGATCAAGCAAGCCTAGGAATAGTTAGTCATTGAGTTGAAGAGCAAATAAAAATTAGTCTTACATTGTCCATCATCGAAACAAGTTTTTTCTCTCGATCTACTGCCTAGTCCAATACGCTTAACCCCTGCCATCAGATTTTGTTCAGCCACCTTGTCCACCTTCTTCGCCGCAGAAAGCCAGTTTGCCTTGAACTGCTGCTCGTCCTTAGCAGTTTTTTTGGTCTTATTTAGGTTCCGCTTGACAATAGCCCATTATTCCTCAATTGGGCGGAGCTCTGGCGTGTTTTGAGGGTTCTTGTCCTTGGGAAACACCTGCACATTGTTGGTGGCGTACCACTCCATGGCCTTTTTACCGTTATGGCAAGATGCCAAATCCGTCCAAAACAGTACGGAACAACCATGTTTCTTCAGGAAAGCAGCAGACGTTTATTCAAACACTCTTTCACGTAAATTTCTTGGTTGACAGTCCCGGAAGCTATGAAAAAGATGCTTTTCAAGCCACAGGTACAGATGGATGGCCAAACCAGATATTTCTTCGCGAACTTTGACAGTTTCATGTGCTTGAAAATATCTGCTACCTTTCCCCTTCCTTTTGCCGTATAAAACTCCTGTCCCGGAAGCTGCTTGTAGTCGGCTTTGACGTGGGTTTCGTCGTCCATTACCACGCAGTCAAACTTCGTCAGCATCGTCGTGTACAGCCTCCGACATCACGCTTTGGCCGTCGTATGTCGATAGTTTGGTTAGTTTTTTGGCTAGATACACGGTTGTAGGCGATACACCCAGCTTATTTGCGGCATCTCGGAGAGAGAGGTTAGGGTTTCGCTTTAAACTATCGGCAACTCTCTTTGTCGTCTCAGCGGCTTCCGGTTTTCGATTTCCCCCCGATCTAGACTTCCTGGCTGTCGACAAACTTTCCCCAAACACTTTAATTACATTTGTAACGGTTGATTTGGCAACTTTTTGCGATTTTGCCAGCTTTGCGTGCGAGTAGCTCGGATTTTCGCGATGCGCGAGCAAAATTTTGATACGCTGCTCTTCTTCCTTGGAAGGCATTTTGACTACTGAAGAGTGAATTCCAAAATCAAAATAGGAACAACATTCTTCACACACACACCTTCAAACTGAGGGGTGTTCAGGTTTTTTAAATGCAAAATGGAAAGAAATGCGTCAAGTTGATATTGACCAAATTTTGACCGTATAACCCTTTAATTAGCTACAAGACAATGAAATGGGACAATGTTGCATCTAATTTTGTAGAGCAATATCGAATTTTCCGTTTTTAAGTAAAAGTATCTTCTTATTTCATATTCAGGGTGACAATAAAGTTCTCGTCCTTTTGATAAATACTTCAACAATCTAGAACTTTTTTGTTTACAGATTGTTCCAGAAATTATAAGCACACCTAATGTTAACGTTGATTTTAAATTGAATATATTTTTTGAATTCTACTGGCTGCGTCCTTTCGTTTACACATTTCTGTACGTGATAACATCAAAAAAACATTTAGTTTGTGATTACATTTCAAAATTCGTGGTCTTACTACGGAGATGAGAAAAAGTATCGTGCCCAAGTGGTGTACCACTGACTATACTGACTGGACACTCCATTTCGTTTGTTGGATAATTTTTCCAATAGTACACAATATCGATTCCAGAGTGCGCATCGATCGATTTGAAGAAATGCTATCCCAGTTAGAAAGTGCCACCCTACTTTAAACAAAAAAATTGACAATTCCTACGATAAAATCAGGCTAAACAGGTACATTTTTCCTACAGGGCATTTGTATCGGGAAAATAGTAGGTTCGCCACCTTCCGTCGGAATTGCGAACCTGCAATATTTGACAAAAAAATAGCCAGAAAATGGTCGAATTTATGTTCTAAGTGTCCTGTCAGTGTGCGAATATCCATGGAATTGCCGTTGGAAAACCGTATATTAGACCCCCAATATTTTAACATGCAAAGTTTAATAGATCCGAAGAATATTACTAAGTGAAGTATATTTTACGGCTGGTAAACGGTGGATAATGTGCAACTCGAGGCCCCATAGTGGTCATATCACCTCTTATTCACAACTCCTATCTCTACCTCCCCGCGGTGCCGGCTGGGGTGCGAGTAACCTAAGCGGAGATCGGGTACCCAACCCCGGTGGATGCTTTGGTCGCATGCAGACTGAGAAGGTGGCCGCACGCGTCTGTTCCCCAGGTCAGGGGCGGCGTGCAACAACAACCGAGCGTCTGTTCTCCAGGTCAGGGGCGGCTCAAGCAGCGTCTGTCTCGCAGCGAGCGGCTGAATTTATGAAATGCGGCTCCCGCCAGCTAAGTCCAAGATGGCAGCCCCATCGCGGGATAGGGACTTTAGGCTAACAACCTACTGCTCCTGATATCTTGTATTGTTACAGAAACTGAGAGAAGAAATAACCGAATTGGAACTTTGGCAACGACTTTTAGCATGAAAACACGGACTAGAATTGGAACTTGGAATGTTTTGACCCTTGCCCAGCCAGGAAAGCTGGCTCAACTTGCTAGAGAAGCTAGCCGCCTCAAGCTAGAGATATTGGGACTGAGCGAAGTCCGTTGGCCTAACACTGGAGAATACAAGACACAGTCCGGGCAAGTACTGCTTTACTCTGGCATACGAGGAGAACATGCTACTCGGGAACGAGGAGTTGGTTTCCTGTTAAGCCCGCAGGCCCATGCGGCCCTCATAAGATGGGAACCGATAAACGAAAGAATAATCGTAGCCAGATTCAGAACACGGGTTAGAAACCTTACAATGGTCCAGTGTTATGCGCCAACTGACGTTGCCGATTTGCAGGAGAAAGAGCAGTTTTACAGTCAATTGAACAGCGTGGTTGAGAGAATTCCGAAGGGTGACATTCAAATCCACTTAGGCGACTTCAACGCAAAGATTGGCTCCGATAATCAGGACCTTGAGCGCATCATGGGGCGCCATGGCCTAGGACAGATGAGCGAAAACGGAGAGCTGTTTGTAGAATTTTGTGGCAACAACAACATGGTGATCGGTGGATCGCTCTTCCCCCATCGACCAGCACATAAGGTCACTTGGGTATCCCGAGATGGCCGAACAGAAAATCAAATTGACCACATCTGCATCAGCCGAAAATGGAGAAGGAGCCTTCTTGATGTCCGCAACAAGCGAAGCGCAGACATTGCATCTGACCATCACCTCGTCCCTGGCGAGATACGACTGAGAGTTGCACGTGTCCAACGGCGCGAGGAGAAAGTCGGGTGTCGATACGACGTCCGCCGGTTGGAGAATCCAGAGGTGAAAAGGGCATACGTTGAACAGCTAGAATCCCGAGCCTTGGAGTTGCCGACAGACGGAACAGTCGAAGAACAGTGGTGTGGAATCAAGAATGCCTTTATCACGACGAGCCATGGTACTCTCGGTAAAGTTCGTGGAAGAAGAAGTGAATGGATGTCGGATGAAACCTGGAGGATGATCGATGATCGGAGAAAGGCGAAAGTCGGAATTGAGCAGGCATGTACCGGGTCAGCCAAAGCAGCCGCCCGCTTACGATATGCGGAGCTGGAAAAGGCAGTTAAACGAGCTTGTAGACGAGACAAGAGAGCCTGGACAAACTCCCTAGCCGAAGAGGGAGAAAGAGCCGCCGCCATTGGAGATATCCGATTATTATATGATATTTCTCGCCGCCTTAGTGGTGCAAGGACTAATGCAAGAATGCCGCTGAAAGACCGAGCAGGTCAGCTGCTGACAGATCGAACAGATCAGCTCAAGCGTTGGACTGAGCATTTTGAACAACTTTTCCGAGTTACAAATAGCAATGGCCAACAGAACCCGCAGCTCGAGGCGCCCACAGTAAGTCGCATTAATGGCGTCAACTCGGAAGCGCCCTCGCTGGCTGAAATAGAAGCGGCAATCAAAAACATGAAATCCAACAAAGCGCCTGGAATCGATTGCATTCCTGCTGAAATGCTCAAAGCCGACCCTGCCTTGTCAGCACAAATGTTGCACCGTCTTTTCGCTGACATTTGGGATACTGCAACATTCCCGGCCGACTGGATGCAGGGTATCCTCGTAAAGGTCCCGAAGAAAGGAGACCTAACAGAGTGCGGTAACTGGCGTGGCATAACTTTGATCTGTACAACCCTCAAAGTACTCTGCAAAGTGATCCTGAACAGGATCCAGGAGAAAATCGACGCTACACTCCGACGGCAACAAGCTGGATTCCGATCCGGACGATCATGTGTGGACCACATCACAACGCTACGAATAATACTGGAACAAATCAACGAATTCCAGGACTCTCTTCTGCTGGTGTTCGTTGATTTCGAAAAAGCATTTGACCGACTGAACCACGAAAACATCTGGGCTGCTCTTAGACGACGAGGGGTCCCAGAGAAACTAGTCCATCTCATCGAAGCACAGTACGAGGCATTTTCGTGCAAGGTCTTGCACGACGGTGTCTTGTCCGAACCAATCCCGGTAACTGCTGGAGTGAGACAAGGATGTATTTTGTCACCGCTGCTTTTTCTCATCGTAATGGATGAGATCTTGACTGGATCGATTGACTGTAGACCAAACCGAGGATTGCCGTGGAATCCTTCAACCATGGAGCAACTGAACGACCTTGACCTGGCAGACGATATTGTTTTGCTCGCCCAAACACAACAAGACATGCAGAGCAAACTCGACGACCTCACCGAAAGCTCCAAGGCAGCAGGTCTCAAAATCAATGTCGGAAAGACCAAGTCGATGGAAATCAATACAGAAAATCGTTCCAATTTCGTGGTAGCTGGACAACAGGTTGAGACAGTGGAGTGCTTCCAGTACCTTGGTAGCCAGATTACGCCTGATGGTGGTACCAGGAAGGACATCGAAGCCCGGATCAGAAAAGCCCGATTTGCGTTTGCGAGTCTCCGAAACATCTGGCGGTCACGCCAGATCTCTCTACGAACTAAGATCCGAATCTTCAACTCAAGCGTCAAATCCGTATTGCTGTACGGGTGTGAAACTTGGTGCACATATGCGGTGACGACGCGAAAACTGCAAGTTTTTGTGAATCGCTGCCTGCGGAATATCATCCGCGCTTGGTGGCCTGGCAACTGGATCTCAAACGTTGAAATCATCGCCGGTGTCATCAAAAGGCGCTAGAAATCGAGATTCGGGAACGTAAGTGGAGATGGATTGGGCACACGCTGCGAAGAGATGAAAACGAGATTTGCAGAGAGGCGCTTGACTGGAATCCAGATGGGCATCGAAGAAGAGGCAGGCCCAAAAGCTCGTGGCGGCGAAGTCTAGCCGCTGAAATCCGCACAGTTGACGAGAACCTTGGCTGGCAGCAAGTGAAGACGCTGGCTCCGGATCGCCAGCAGTGGAGATCTTTTATCTCAGCCCTATGCGCCGGTCAATCGGCGCTGGACCCTTAGGTAGGTAGGTAAGTATATTTTACATACCAAGTTATGCTCCTTGAGTAGAATAAATTAAACGAAGATCATCAGCTAACAAGCACGGAGAAACTCGGAATAAGATAATCAATAAGTGTTAACAGAGTGTTACTATTATTGAGTTCTAAGAAGCGATCTGGACAGCTGGATATTAACTTTGTTGTAGGTAATTTAAGGGGCCGTTCAAATATTAAAATATTTAATATCAAATATTCAAATATTTTCAACCCCCCCTCTTCCCTACGTAACTGCTATACCACCATCCCCCCCCCCCCTTCCCCGCCCTTAAAGCGTTACGTAATATTTAAATGGTCCCTAAAGAATGATGAAAAAACTTATATGTTAAAAATCGTGTTTTAACCTTAAAGATCAAAATTCAAAAATGTGAGAAGAAGGGTAGTGTATCAATCAACGTTACGTAATTTCAATAGGGAGATACGTCGCAGCGTTACGATTTGTGACATACCGGGGGGGAAGGGGTCAAAAAAGTCCATTTTTTTTGCGTTACGTAATTAATGGATACCCCCTAAAACCAGCTGTTAGTATCGGAAAATTTAAAATGGATTGGTCAGAAGTGGTGAAAAATGGTGGGTAATGCAACTGTGCAGATGCTTATTAGTCATATTCGAGGAAAAGCGCGAAGTCTGGCTAATGATTGAAGATTTTCATCAAATGAGAGTACAGTGTTGAATAGAACACAAATAATGAAACAGTGTGCCAAATAAAATAAATAAAATTAAATAAACTTTTTTTTATTATGAAAGTGTGCTTATAATTTCTGGAACAGTATATACAATCAAATCGAATCTACCCGACCATAGTAATATTCTTTGGAATCTTGGCAATCAGGTTGAACATAAAAAAAATACAATAGCAGCTCAAAATACCTTCTGTAGACTTCCATACATATTTCCAGTAGGTTGAACATGCCTTCAACGCTGCTCGCCACTACAAGTCTTCACTGTGTTTTCTTCTCCAAGAACTTAGCTCAATTTACTTCTTTTTGCCTTAAGTCTATTGAAAAGGGATTTCAAATTGACACTGTCTTTACAGATCTCAAAACTGCGTTCGATTGCGTTAGCCATGATTAGCTCCAAGCCAAAATTAGTAGGCTCGGCTTTCCGGACACATTTGTCTCGTGGCTGGCACCTTAAAACATTTATTTGAAAAAGAGACAAATGTCGTTCAAACTTGGATCCCAGCCAAACTTCTTCCGCTTTTTGTAATTGCTCAGGCGTACCACAAGGCAGCAATCCAGGGCCTCTCCTATTCGCAATCTTCTTCAATAACGTGCTTTTAATGATACCGGATGGATGCCGACTAGGCTATGCCGATAATCTTCAACTCTTTCACAAGATCAGAATTGAGGATAGCTGTTTGATTCTACAGAATTGTATTGATAAATTTGCCAACTGGTGTGAAATGAACCATCTAACCATCAGTATACCAAAGTGTGATATTATTTCATTCAAAGGAAAGCCTAATCCTATCACATGGAATTATCTAAAAAATCAAAAAATTACAAAAAATAACTTTAAATTGATGGAGAATGACAAAAATAGCAAATATGACAAAAAAAAACAAACATTATAAACAGGACAAGAGAAAAAGCAAAATGATCAAAAGTATGATAAAAAAAACCGAAAATGACAAAAATTATCATTTGACATTGAATTTTCACTTGAAATGTTTTCCAATGGTGCTTTTTTTCAAACAGCGGTTCCCATTTGTAGACATGATATTTATCTAAATTGATGCTTTTCTATTACTCACACTTAACTTCCATGCAAAAGTAAGAGTCCAAAAAAATTAAAGTGTGGTGCACTATTTAATTATTAATCACATCCGCAGTAACGCCAACGGTCGAGGCTGTGCTTAACCCTGAGCCGAGGCGTCTCGTGAATAATATTGTTTACCATATTTCACGCTTTGATTCACCAGCAGTAAAAAAAATCCAACTGGGGATGTGGGTGGAATCGCTTGGCACGGTGCCACATATTATTTCATATTTAAAAGTAGTAGTTAGATGCTGCCCACCTTTGCACGTAATTTTCATTTCACGGCTCGATAAACTTGTACTACCCCATAACGCGTATTAGATTGCCAGTTTTGAATTTATAATTGTTTGTATGCGGCACGTTAACCACTTGTTGACTGGCTGGCTGGCTGCCTTTGGTAATAATTTCAACGAACCACCACCCTAGTTAAAATGATGCTGGAACGTTTTAAGTGGCCCCAATTTGGCAAATTTTTCGGTTGTGCGAGCTCAGTTTTCTACGAATAACGCATTAAGTAATTTCAGAAGTGCTAATTCGGTTCAGCTTAAATTTAAACACAGCAAACATCCAAAAATAGAAAACGAAAATTCTACGCAATCACCGTTCTCATTTCTCGATAGACACATGTCAATGAAGCGCAATGGTTTCGAAACTTCCTAATTTGATTTCCGCTTTTCATAAAATGCCTTCCGATGCCGCTCCGGGACCATATAATTTGAATTTTCACACCTCTACAAATGAACTAACATTCGAAAAGGGTGAAACGTGAAGGAAGGTTTGATAATTGAGGCAATCGATGCATCGAACATACGCCAGGCTAGGCTAGGCCAGACTAAACTTTTTGGGCATCAGTTTCCGGCATGCAAACTTGGCACCATAGCGCATCGAGTTAGAAAATATGAACCGGCACCAAAGACCAAATGTTAACTATGGCAACTTTGGTGCTGTCATCGGTTTGGGACAACCCTTAATGTTCTGTTGGTTTAATTAGGAAATATTCAAATAATATTAGTTCAATTAATATTAATAACAGAGACACGAAACTTATAATTTATAAGTTATAAACGATACAAATATTTTAGCTTACAAAACAAGGATTCGAAATTTTAACTCACTTGTTTTCCGAGTTTGTAAGTATAACATTGAAAAAAAATAAAAAAAACGACATGAGTTGTATGAATTAATGAAAATGTGAAAATTTATCTAATGAAATCAAAAACTTCATGAAGGCCGAAGAATACAATCTATTTTTCTATGGGGTGACTTTTTAGGTTCTGGATTAAGTTTAAAAATACTTTTAGTTTAATATAATTAATTTATATGTTTATCTCAATTGGTTGTCTCTATTACTATTTGTAAATTTGTTTAACAATAGAAAAACATATTTAAAAAATATTAATAAAAAATCTACATAGACTGCAATATTAAATTTTATGGGGTTGCGTTGACATCTAAGAATTCATTATACATCTTCGTGGTGAATCTTTGAAAAAAAAATTCTCGGGAGCCCCTATGTATAGATTTCTTTTCTTATGCCATCCTAGAGAACATATAAAATTTTAAACATACAAAGAGTCTGGATATAAGATTATTATATTACTCTCAAATTACCATTTTATCTACGTAGAAGGTAGTTTATGATATCTTCAAAGAAAAAATGTTAATACATCACAAGTAATCATTGCGGAAGAGTTGATCAACAAGACCGGAACATAAAATCAATACTGATGTTATGAAATCGTTTGGTACATCTTTGTACCTGAAAATAATCACATTTTCGTAGATGATGGAAAGAATTAAAGAAACATGAGCTATCAAAGAACGAAAGAACATAAGCCGTAAATATCATTAATTTTTCGAAAAAGATACAACGGCTCACCGGCAGGACTTGAACCTGCAACCTCCGCTTCAGTACAACGGCGCGTTAGCCAATTTCATCACGGTGAACGTGATGAAACCGGCAAACACAAGCAATCTAAGCAAGCTGGACCTTCTATCGAAAAGACCATGTATATCCCGCATGTGATGTTTTCCGCTATTGATCTCTTTCAGAGATGCCAATGTGCCTGATTTTTCAGGCATTGCCTGATTTTTCAAGGCCCTGCCTGACAACCTGATAAGCCATTAAATTTCCCTGATTTTGAAAATATGCCTGATTTTGCCTGATTTTTGCGAATGTCATGAAAAATGGGTAGTAAGGAATTGGAGTAGGTACCATGGCTGAAGTGAAAAAGTGAAAATGTGGATGAATTAAAGCAATCGAAAGATTCCCGATAATTTTTATTTTAAAAAAGGGATTTAAATGGAATCTTTCGATTGCTTGATGTAGTAGAATTATTCAATTATTCAACCAAGTAGGCTCAAAACACATATAAGAGTGGAAATGTGGAGCGATGACCAAAAAAAGGGCATCATTTTGAGCGAAATTTCGGTAACTTTAACGTAGCCTGATTTTGCATGATTTTTATTACGCCAGTTCCCTGATTTTTGAAAAAAAAATGTTGGCAACCCTGATCTCTCTTGTTTCTCTAACCCATCGACTCAGGATTTTAGCCGAGCGAGCACATGGTCGATTGCTTCGGGTTTGCCGCAACTTACGGTAAGATGTCAGATGGCTAACGCGCCGTTGTACTGAAGCGGAGATTGCAGGTTCAAGTCTGCCGGTGAGCCATTGTATCTTTTTCGAAAAATTCATTATAATTACGGCTATGTTCTTTCGTTCTTTGATAGCTCATGTTTCTTTAATTCTTTCCATCAGCTACGAAAATGCCGGAACATATATCAATTTCTTCTTTTGTCCCACCACCCCCCCTTCCAAATTTCAAAAAAACCCGAAGAGGTTTATCACCTTTTGTTTGCTTGATTTTATTGATTTTTTCGATAAAAATTACTTGAATTATGGGTTTTGTGCAATGGTATAGTATGCAATTTTATTGCTTGCAAGCTGTCATGAAATTTATTCCAATTTATTAGTTTTCTACATAATGTTTTATTATACTCCCCCTTCCGATGGTCCAGCTCCGAGTGACAAAAGAAGGATTTGAAATTTGTTCCGGATTAATTAGAGATGTTAAATGAAAAATTCAGTTACAATTCTTCTCTACTGTTGACTAAATTCTCTTATTTTGTCTCCTTAAGATGATTTTTTATTCCAAAATTAGTAGCATAGAATGAAATTCATCAAAAACAGATTAAATGATTTCGTCATGACAATTGGAAAGATTTCAGAGTTAACAAGAATGCAAAATTAAAAAAAAAATAATTAAATTGATATATCATATATGAGAGTTCAAAAGAAGAATTTAAAACTTTAAATCACATTATATTCAGAACTTCAATTGATTGTCTCAAATCAAAACTATAACAGAAAGAGAATAAGTTATAAATGAAGTTCAAATACACAATTTGTGTCAAAGATACAATCAAAAGCAAAGCAGGAATTTCAAATTTTTTTATTCAGAATCAAATTTTTTTTTTCACTTTAAAATAATCAAAACACAAAAAAACAATTTTTTGTAATGTTTTAAAATTTCAAAATGTCATGCTCATTCAAATTTTGAATCAAGAATAAAATTGACAAATATAATAAACATAAACTTTTGTGAAATTTAGATATGATTACATTGATTTAGAATGGAGACTAAATGCTCAAAACACAGATTCAAATGAGTTAAGTTCCTTAAACGAGATTTCGAGTTCAGATAACTTAGAAAAAAAAAACTAAAAAACAAATCAGTAGTGGAAAGTCTCAATAGTTGGAATTTTAATGTAAAATCATGAAGAAAATGAAATAAAAGACAAAGACATATTCATGCTTCGAGAGTCACTGAATAAGATTCAATATTGAAATTAAGCTGAATTCAGGATATTTTCTTCAGTAGAGGATTATTTTGAGTAGAAGCATTTCAGATTGAATGAGATATAATTTTTTTTATCAGTTGGAAATTTTTTAATTCAAATATCATATCGTAGACTTAAATTGGAATAAAAATAAAAATAAAACAGTATTGTCAATTTGACCAATGCAACTGCAGTAGTTTTGATTTTTTTTTTCAATAAAAAACATGTAGAGTGTAGAAACCAACGCCAAATTCAGTGATAATTGAAAAGCCAACAAATCTGCATGATTCATACTAATACTTTTGCTAGTAAAATGAACATTTCAGATTGGCTGGTTTATTTTTATTGTATTTCCAGCAAAGCTCGAGAAAACATTAAGATCTTTTTTTTTTATTTCAATAATACCCTGCATTTACCTGGAAATTGCCCGGATACAATTCTGGAATGTTAGTTATAAAGTCTTTTAGTAAATTTAAATAAAAATGAATCTATCCATAAATTACATATTCTTAAATTTCTACACAAATGATGCAAAGGTTTAAGTTTGATGCGATAATAGACATTAGTTTTCAATAAAAATGAGAGATAGTTTTCTTTATTCATCCTTTTCTGTACAGCAAATCCTCCTGAAATAAATTCTCTGTTCAATCAGAGAAATTGATGTTTAACTTTTTGTATGGTAAGCATTCCCTCGTCAGGCCAAGTTAACAGAATATTCTTTAGACAAGTTCGAATTTAACTGGACTGGGAGTTCGAAAAACTACTTGAGCTGATGAATTTCGTTAAAATAAATAAATATGTAAGGTGTCCTCACTTTTTCTGAACTTCCTTCTCACTGGATTTTGCAAAAATTTATACAAGTTGTGTGCTGAAAAAAAACGAAACCAAATGCAAAGATTTTGCTAATTTTTAAAATATACTTTTCCCTGATTTTCTGAGTCTCATTAATGCGGAGAAAATCTGTAATGCTTACTCTTGGGGCTCCCTATTTTTTTCAAGGCACTACCGCCCCCCCCCCCTTTTCCCGCCTCAAGTTGTAACACCAATTTTCCTGTTTTCCTATATTTATGGAAATTAAAGCAGCATCATCAAAGCAATGTTAAATTTTATTTTCTTGGGGAAAAAGGTCACAGGCCCGGGCTAATTGCCCCTTCCCCCTTAATCCAGCCTTGGTAAGGATACAACCATACAACCATTAAAAATTTTCGAAAATAATTTATTGAAGTCTTCTTTTACAAAAAAAACATACAAAATGCAAACCTACATTTTTGCATTTTTTTTAATCATAAAATTTCTGCAGAGGATGAAAAATATCAATTATTTGAGTTTATTATCCGTTTTTTGTCACTTGTTTTAAAACACAAAAATCTTTTTAAAAATGTAAATGACCCATTCTAAGTACTTCTCAACTGGAGAACCATTTTTCTATTTTTCATTGTTAAAAAATGAATTGCTCAGCATAAGAAAAGCTATTTCTTGAGCTTCATTTTGCATCAAAAGATTTTCAGTTATCTTTTTTTAGAATTGAGTATGTAATCGTTGAAATTTTATAATTTTAGTATGAAAATAAATTGATTTCAACAACTTTTCTTTATTTGAAACATAACTTTATCAAAAATCTAACTAAGTACGTCAAAAAAATAATTCCAAAATGATGGTAAAAAGCCATAGGCATGATATTACATAAAGAATAATTACTTCAGTTTTATCTTTTAGAATCAGTGCTAAAGCTATCTTTTTTAAGCGTTGTGACATCTAAAAAATTCTACTGTTTTTTCATTTCATATTCCCTTAAACGTCCCATATTCCCATATTTTGAGAGGAATTTAATGCAAAATGAAAATCGGTTCAGTAGATGCACTCGGGTAAAAAATGCGTTGTGACATCACAAAAATTGATTTGATTTTTCTAAAACGTTCAAGACTTTTTACTTCAACACTTTCATAGTATTTCTTCAATTCAAGTTTAACATAGCAATGCGCTTCAATAAACGAATAGATATAATTATCAAATTTTTACGAAACTAAGAAAAGATTTTTTTCGCATTTACGCGGTTGTTTTTAAACATCTCTAATAAAAACATAAAAAATCGCACTTGTTGAACACTTGATTCGACAATCAATAAACTATCATTAAAATAAAATCCTCATCGATTTAAAGTAGAATATAAGTGAATCATAAAGCAGGTAGTTATCTGTGATTTGAGTAAAAATCTTGCAAAGAACAAGTTTTTCATATAATAAAAAACCCCGCTTGTTGCTTCTATAACTTGCTGGTTCAAACAAAATAAGTTTCATGAAATAAGTGCAAAGAGATTCAAATAATCTTTGAACATGGAAAATTTTATAGATTAACTTTTTATATCAAACAAATTCATAAAACATGCATGGAAAATAAATTTCAAATAAAATTATTCAAAAAACCACTGTTCCTTATTGAAATTTCCTCCTCAAAGAATGTTACTAGAAAATCCAAATGGATCCACATGTTGATATAAAAGCTCACAAAAGAAACTTTATCTGAATTATAAAATTTAACAAATTAGATTATGGTCTAGCAGAAGGTCTAATGCAAAATTTGGGTCATATTATACCATGCATGGTTGGTCAACACCTCTCAAATCCTACAGCACGCTGAGTAAATTGCACTGATATCTGGGACGATTTCCAGAGCGCCACACTTCCTTCCGAAATGCTCCATACTCGTTTCCGAATATAGCCGAAGACAAGTGCCGAGCGAAACCGGTGCCCCAATAGCAGCACTATTGTGAGAGAAGGAGAAATCACGAAACACACATCTGAAGTGTAGTTTTTTTCCTTCTCTTCCTACCGCAGTAGGCAAACAAACAGCATGAAACGATATTACTTCTTTTTCTTGTGTAGAAAGAACCAAACCAACTGAGTTGCTTTAGCGCTGCTCCTCTACACTTAATTTGCTGATTTCTAGCTCTCACCCTGGGGAAACTTTCTCTGCTCTTTGATTGGGTGTATGCTCGGCGTCTCAACAGAGCTGGGCGAGTGTTTCAGAACGAAAAGTTCACTGAGTTGAATTTTTCAAGCCGCTCGAGGAGAAATGGACAACCATGAATTACCACGCAAAGGGGTGTATGGAATTATGAGGAATTTTGTTCGGCATAAACAAGAAATAATAGTTTTTCACCAAAATTTTGGTCTTTATCAACCGATTTTTCTTTAAATTTTAGAGTTTTTAATTATGAAAAAATTTCATCTGAAGAACGCATTTCGATTGGAGTTATCTTGAAACGGCTATTTAACTGTTAAAATGGGTATATAAGCGTCGATTAACGATCATTTATGTATTTCTCTGTTGAAAACGCAGTGTTTGTTACCAAACCTAATACCGAAACGAAAAGTAACACTATTTGCAACCTTAAATTAATTAATTGTTATGTGTAAAATTTCTATAATTATTTTCTATTTATTGTAAAATGTAAAAAATGAACCATCCTAGTATAAGAAATAGCATAGCAGTGAGTTACCGGATGAACTGTTTTGAAACGGTAACTCACCAACCAGCTGATGCAACAACAACAAGTCAGCATAAACCAGTTGAAATAAAATCTCGTGGCAGCAACATCGTCTCCGTGTTGTTTGTTCCGTCGGTCGAGTAGATTAATAAAGTGTTGGTTTATTCGTGAAATTCGGTGTCTTTTTGCGTTTCCAAATCGCATCCGAAACCCTGATCAATGTTTGCTGTGCTTTGAATTGTGTGCGGACTTGATTAGGTGCAACGAAAACTTACCTCGCGATCCAGCAGCAACGAATAAGTAAAGCGAACAAAACGACCCACCAGCGGTGAAGTAATTTGTGTACCTTGGTGCTACTTTTCCGCCCCGTTGGCAGAGCAACGGAAAGTAAACCCTCCGATCATAGAACCCGGTAAGCTACCCCCTGAATCCTCAACATTGGTCCTTCGAGCCGGATCGGAGGAATTCCCCACACGGAAGGTAGCGGTGAGTACACCATTTTGCTTATTCGACGCGCTGGCTGCATCAAATTGAGCCATTTTGATTGCCTCTTTTATTGCTGTGCATTGTTCGAGCAACCAAGAAAGCGCACAAAGAAAGTGAAGCCAAGCCAACAGCACAAAGCCGCCAACAGCTGTTAATTTTGATCTGCTGCTATGCTGATGTTTTACACCGGTCAGCAAAAATTGGGAAAGTGGATTTGATTGATTTTTGGCGAAAAAGTTTTGGACTTGGAATTCTTCTGGCAAATTCAGTCCTTATGCACCTGAGGCTTATATATTGGCAATATTGATTAATATTATATGCGATTGGGTGTGAGTGGGTGGCAGTCTTCGCGAAAGAATTGTGTGTCGCGTCGGGAAGGATTTTTTCGTCGATTTTAACACACAATTCTCGGTTTCGTTTCGTGTTAAGATTGATACACCGCGACGGGAAGGATTGAATCGTTCGATTTGTATCATTCTTCGTCGCGTAGAAGTGTAAATCCGCGACGGGAAGGATTTAATCGTTCGATTGGTTTACACTTCCGCCGTCGTGTTAAAAACCAGTACATCGGTTCGGGAAGGATTTCGTTTGCGTTTTTTGTGCTGTGTTTTCGTTATCGTACAGTGGTGGTAGCAAGTGTCAGTGAATTCCAACATGCCGAAAACCAAATCCGACGAAAGGGTGGAGGATGCCATTATTCGTCGCAAGGCTATTTTGACAAACCTGTCGGATGTTGAGAGGTTTACAAAGGAATTCAACGTTGATCGAGACACAGGGCGCCTTCAAGTTCGACAAGATTTAGTTGATCGGATCTACGACCAGTTTCAAAAGGCGCAAACCGTCATCGAGAAGTGGGATGGGCCAGACCGGCTTGAAATGCGTTTGGCTGAGAGATCGACCATCGAGGAAAGGTTTTGTGAGGTGAAAGCATTCCTGTTGAACAATATCCCGGAAAGGTTGAGCAGTTCTACATCAGCAGAGCCGACCGCACCAACCAGCACAGCTATGTTTCACCTTCGCCTGCCCAAAATAGATTTGCCGAGGTTCGATGGTGATTTTTCGCGATGGTTGTCGTTCCGAGACACGTTCAAGTCCATGGTGCACTCGAACCCAGATGTTCCAGCGGTTGCAAAGCTGCAGTACCTGCTTCAGAGTTTGGAAGGCGAAGCCAAGAAACCTTTCGAGTCCGTGAACGTTGAGGCTGACAACTATCTTATAACTTGGGACGCGTTGATGAAGCGGTATGATAACCAGCGGTACCTGAAACGACAGCTCTTCAGGGCAATGTACGACATCCAGCCTTTAAGGAAAGAGTCTTCAAAGGATCTTCATACGTTGACTGATGATTTTGACCGCCATGTGAAGGCCATGGCTAAACTGGGTGAGCCGGTAGGTTACTGGGATACTCCGCTAGTGAACCTACTGTGCTACAAGCTGGATCCTACGACACTTCGAGCCTGGGAGGAAAAAACAAGCGACCTGAGAGACATCACTTACCAAGAGTTGATCGATTTCCTGTATTCTCGAGCGATGATGCTGAAGACGATCGTCTCAGAAGAACAGCGCAACCTGCAAACTATTCCAGCGAGGATGACGGGATCCCAACCGAAGAAGGCGTTCCGATTAGTGGCCAATCCTGTTGCGTCTGATCCAAAACCCGATTTACCCGTGTGTGTAGTTTGTTCGGAACGACACCATCTATTTCGCTGTAGGAAATTCGCAAGTTTCTCTCCCTACAACCGACGGCAAGTTGTCACATCCCATCGTTTGTGTTGGAATTGTTTCAATTCCGGCCATTTATCACGATCCTGTTCCTCCAGACACACTTGTCGTTTCTGCAATGGAAAGCATCATTCTCTCCTCCATGATGCGATCAAGACCACCAACTTCAATTCGGTTCCGAAACCAACTTCGCTTTCGTCGAATCCACCACTCCCAGCTCCACAACGTAGCACCGCTCCTCCAGATTCAGATCCGCAACCATCTACTTCGAGCCAACAAGTTTGTATGACTGTTCAGGCAACGAACAGTACAGTTTTGTTAGAAACGGTGATGCTTTTGGTGGTTGACAGTACGGGGAAGGAAATTCCGGCGCGGGCGCTGCTTGATTCCGCTAGCATGTGCAGCTTCATGACGAAGAAGTTGGCCAACACTCTCGATCTCCGCCGTTCTACCGTTGACATTGCCGTTTCAGGGATTGGTGAATCATCCAAGCAGATCAAGCGCCAGTTAACAGCGAAGATTCGCTCAACCGTAACAAAGTACGCCACGAAGCTAGATTTCCTTATCCTCAAAAGGCCAACAGTTTGCCTACCGACAGTGAGAATTGATGTTGCTGCTTGGAAAATTCCCGACGTTGACCTGGCTGATCCACATTTTTTCATTCCTGCGGACATTGACCTCATCGTTGGCGGAGAAGTGTACCATGAACTTCACGGCGGCAGCAAGATTTCCCTCGGCAATGAGATGCCGACTTTAGTGGAGACTGTTTTTGGATGGGCTGTATCCGGATCGGCTCCGATAAATTCCTCCGTAACACCCCGGTTATGCCATCTTACGACCATCGATCGAGACCTAGAACAATCCATCGAAAGGTTCTGGGAACTCGAATCTCTGTTGCCGTCCCAAGCTCTGTCAGCTGAAGAAATAAAGTGTGAAGAAGTGTTCAGTGCTACCACCACTCGCGATTCGTCCGGTCGTTTCGTAGTTAGATTGCCACTCACTAGTGACCCCCTGGTACGTGTTGGTGAATCAAGATCCATCGCTGAGCGCCGCTTCCAAAGTCTAGAGAGGAGACTTAAGCGAGATCCTGCCACTCGAGAAGCCTACGTTTGTTTCATGGCCGACTACGAACGTTTGGGCCACATGATCAAGTTGACTGATCCAGTAGACGACTCTGTCCCCCACTGCTATCTACCACATCATCCAGTCTTCAAGGAGTCAAGCACAAGCACCAAGGTCCGTGTTGTTTTTGACGCTTCGTGCAAGACATCAACCGGCTACTCCATCAACGATATGCAGTTGGTGGGACCTACTATCCAGGACGATCTACTGTCGATCATTATGCGCTTCCGAACCCACCCAATCGCACTCGTAGCCGACATTGAAAAGATGTACCGCCAAATACAACTGCACCTGGACGACTGTACGTACCAACGAATTCTCTGGCGCCAAAGTCCCGAAGAGCCTCTCGCAACGTTTGAGCTGCAGACTGTTACGTACGGTTTCGCTTCAGCCCCATTTTTGGCCACCCGCGCTTTACAACGCCTCGCTGAGGATGAAGTCAGTCGTTTTCCTGTTGCCGCCCCAGTTTTTAAGAACGACTTCTACGTTGACGATTGTTTATCTGGTGCCGAAGATGTCGAATCCGCTGTTCAACTCCGCCGAGAAGCATCCGCTCTAGCTGCTTCTGCCGGTTTACCACTCAAGAAATGGGCATCCAATGTTCCTGAAGCGCTTCGTGGTATTCCTCCAGAAGATTTGGCCGTATCCGCAATCCACAGCCTGCAGGACGATCAGGCTGTCTCTACGCTCGGACTAGTTTGGGAAACACGGTCTGACGTTCTACGTTTTCGAGTCCAATTGCCTCTGCCAGCTCCAGTACTCACAAAGCGCAAGATTATGTCGTACATCGCCCAGATCTTCGATCCACTTGGTTTGGTTGGACCGATTATTACCGTCGCCAAACTGTTCATGCAGCGTTTGTGGGGACTTCGAACAGAGAACGGAGAATCTTTCGAGTGGGATCGCCCACTACCAGCGTCGTACCAGGCCGATTGGAAGGAGTTCCATAGCACGCTGGATACCATCGCCACGATCCAAGTTCCTCGATACGTGTCTTCCGCCAATGCCACATCCTTTCAGTTGCATTTCTTTTCGGACGCGTCGGAGAAGGCCTACGGCAGCTGCTGCTACATTCGGTCGGAATGTGATGGAGTCGTCCGTGTCGTATTGCTGACATCGAAGTCGAAGGTCGCCCCGCTGAAGAGCCACCATAGCATTGCCCGTTTGGAACTTTGTGGAGCCGTTCTGTCTGTCAGCCTATCGGAGAAGGTCAACCGTGCTCTCAAGTTGCCTGCCGAAATGTTCTTCTGGACTGATTCCTCGACGGTTCTTCAGTGGCTACAATCACCGCCCAATCGCTGGAAGACATTTGTGGCCAACCGAGTGTCTAAGATCCAGAATTCGACCGATGTAGATTTGTGGATGCATGTTCGCGGAGAATCGAATCCAGCCGATGTTCTGTCCCGTGGAATAAGTCCGCCTGAGCTCGTCAATCATCCGCTTTGGTGGACTGGATCTCCATGGCTCCAGTTACCGCCTTCGCAGTGGCCACGAACCGAGTTGTCAGCCTGCCAAACCAGTTCGACGAGTGAAATGAGAGTTCCAGTTGCCGCGCTTCCAGCTGTCGTGAAGGATGACGAGTTTGTAGATCGTATCTTCGGAATGTACTCCAGTTACCAAAAACTCAGGCGCTCCATCGCTCACTGCATGCGATACTTCCGCTTGTTGAAAGCAGCTGCACGGAAGACGAAAATTGACCCATTCCAAGCGCTTACCACCGCCGATCTGCAAGAAGCAGATTTGACACTGTGTCGTCTTGCCCAGAAACAGTGTTTTCCTGAGGAGTTAGCCACTCTAGCATCGTCCGGTCGTCTTCCGTCTTCATCGCAGTTGAAGTACATCCGTACAAAACTAGAATCAGATGGAATCATTCGGATTAGAGGAGTTCTGGCCAACGCAACCGTTCCGGAAGCTACGAAACATCAAGTTGTTCTGCTCGCGAAACACCCACTTTCAAAACTGTTGGCGAAGTATTATCATGGGAATTTACTTCACGCCGGCCCACAACTAATGCTCGCCACGATCCGTCAAAAGTACTGGATCATTGGTGGACGCAATCTAGTGCGCCGCACATTCCATGAGTGCCACAAATGTTTCCGATGCAGACCAAAGATGATCCAGCAAAGTATCGCAGATTTGCCTACGTCCCGTGTTGCGCCCCGAAGACCGTTTGCCGTTTCTGGTGTGGACTATTGCGGACCAGTTTACATCAAGTCTCTCGTCCGTAACCGAGGCCCAACGAAGGCATACGTTTGCATCTTCGTTTGCTTTACCACACGTGCCGTTCACATCGAGTTGGTGTCTGATCTCTCCACGCCGGCCTTCATCGCTGCTCTTCGCCGATTTTCTGCCCGCCGAAACTTTCCCCACGAGATCCACAGCGACAATGGCACTGCGTTCCGAGGTGCAAACAATGAGTTGCACAGAATTTACCAGATGCTGAAAACCGAACACGGAGGACGCAAGAACATCCTGGATTGGTGTGCAGAATCTGGAGTTGCGTGGCATTTCATACCACCTCGATCGCCCCATTTCGGAGGTCTATGGGAAGCAGCAGTGAAATCAGCGAAGCACCATCTATTGAGAGAAATAGGCCACTCCAACATTTCCTACGAAGACATGACGACGTTACTAGCCGAGGTGGAGATGTGTCTGAACTCCAGACCCTTGATTCCGATGCCAACCGAATCCGACGAGTTAGAAGCCCTGACACCTGGACATTTCCTTGTCGGTGAAAGCCTGCGATCTCCACCCGAAGAAGACGTCGCAACTGTTCCGGACAATCAACTGTCGCATTGGAAGCTCACGCAGAAACGGTTCCAACGAATCTGGCGTAGATGGTACCCAGAATATCTGCAGCAGCTTCAAGCCCGAGCCACCAAGCACCGTAGACCATCAACTGTAATCCAGCCCAACCAAATGGTGATCATCCAAGACGATCTGCTTCCGCCAGCCCAATGGCCACTAGGGATCATCACAGCCGTTCATCCTGGGAAAGACGGCGTCGTACGAGTGGTCACCTTACGCACTGCGAAGCGAGATGTCGTTTCCAGGTGTGTCAACAAACTTGCTCTGTTACCCGTACCAGAACAACCCGAACCCAATCCAGCTGATGAGCAGCCCGTTGGAGAACCGGTCACCGCAGTTCCTGAAAACAACCAATGAGTAGAGCTGCACTCTAAGACAGCTCCTGTACGAAATTTCATGGATCAGGTGATTGCGGTTCCAATATTTTTAAAGGTTGTTTGTTGGTCTACTTGGTTCCCTTTTGCTTCCCAGAACCACTTGTCGTCGTCTCCGCCTGTATATTGCGGACCTCCCAGAACCAGTAGTCGCAGATTGCAGCCTGAATGAGTAGAGCTACACTCTAAGTTAGCTCCTGTATATCAATTTTGAAAATCAGGTGATTGCAATTCCGATACCCCCTTATTTTGTTTGTTGGGCTACTGGGTTCCTTCTTGCTCCGCAGAAATCAACGCTCCAAGTGTGGTCGCACTTCATCATTTCCGGCTTCGTGTGGTGGACATCTCCTCCCATCGGATTCCTAGCACTGGCTTATTGATAGCAGTAGTCGGTGGTCGCAGCTTATATGAGTAGAGCTACACTCTAAGTTAGCTCCTGTATGAAAACCATTAGCACCAGGTGATTGCGGTTCCAATCATTTTATTTTATGTTTGTTGGTCTACTGGGTTCCTCTTTGTTCCAGAAAGCAAAGCTCCAGATGGTGTCCGTACCGCCCAGTACCAATCGCTCCTCCTGCTCCCCTGGTGCCATGATGCGTCTCGTTGGTCCACGCAGCCGAAGATAAAGGAAACAGATGAAGGCTCCCCAATGTCACCGAAATTTATGTTGAAATGTCCGTGCCATTTCAAGGTGGCCGGAATGTTTGTTACCAAACCTAATACCGAAACGAAAAGTAACACTATTTGCAACCTTAAATTAATTAATTGTTATGTGTAAAATTTCTATAATTATTTTCTATTTATTGTAAAATGTAAAAAATGAACCATCCTAGTATAAGAAATAGCATAGCAGTGAGTTACCGGATGAACTGTTTTGAAACGGTAACTCACCAACCAGCTGATGCAACAACAACAAGTCAGCATAAACCAGTTGAAATAAAATCTCGTGGCAGCAACATCGTCTCCGTGTTGTTTGTTCCGTCGGTCGAGTAGATTAATAAAGTGTTGGTTTATTCGTGAAATTCGGTGTCTTTTTGCGTTTCCAAATCGCATCCGAAACCCTGATCAATGTTTGCTGTGCTTTGAATTGTGTGCGGACTTGATTAGGTGCAACGAAAACTTACCTCGCGATCCAGCAGCAACGAATAAGTAAAGCGAACAAAACGACCCACCAGCGGTGAAGTAATTTGTGTACCTTGGTGCTACTTTTCCGCCCCGTTGGCAGAGCAACGGAAAGTAAACCCTCCGATCATAGAACCCGGTAAGCTACCCCCTGAATCCTCAACACGCAGGTTTCCGTGGTAGAATAGAGTTATCGTTTATACACTTTCTTTGTCATGCCTTTAAATACCTTCTTATTACATAAGCGATAGCCGTGAACATTGCTATTAGGATATATTGACAGTTTTACACGAACACCACCTTAGCTGGAGGCCTCAGCCCTAACCTCAAACCATGGGAGAACAGAATCAACTTTTGAGAAGGGCGCACGATAAACGCGATTTTGCGGTACTAATATCGACAAATTCGCCCTGTGGAAAAGCGACACACAGATGCTCGTGTTTTGATTTTTTTGGGTGTTCAGGGCTGCCAAGTGCATTGATATTTGGAAAATGATAATATTTTTTTAATTGCATTTTTGTTGAAAAACGTTTTCATGAGTACTGAAAATTTGCAACTTTCCCGTAGATTTCTATTAGAATGTGAAATTAAACGCAACATTCATCTGAACTGAATAACAACTGTCTGTAACGCACACTTAAACGATGTAGCGAATTATGAGAAAATATTAAAAATAATCAGAGCATGCAGGCTATTATTTTCATAGTCCACATAGACGTGGCTTTCGTTAATTTACTTTTTTTTGTAACAGTGAATGATTTTAAATTCGTTTAGAAGTTAGAAACAACTCTTTTAATTTACCGAGAAGTACATGAAAAATATTTCAGGTGTTTTAAATTCACCTTGAAAATTCATTAGCGAAAGATGGCTATCTTCATCTATTTAGAGACGCCCCGTAATGAATTCAAACGTTTAGATGTAGATTGCTAAAAAATTTAATCAATTCAGAAATATTATAATTAGTTTAAAACAAACAAACACTGATTGTAGTAACGCACCTAGCATCACTGGTGAGGCCGTCAGTTCATCAAAGTTTGAGGTTATGGCTGAGGCCAATTTTTCGCCAATACTATCGCCCGTATATACCCTTATACTGAAGGGATATCCTCACTTATTAATTTTCTCAATTATGTCGCAACATTACTTCGTTACCACGAACCTAGCTTGAGTACTTTCGCTTTATCATGTGATGGTATAAACATTTGTACTGTGCTTACAATCATCAGCTGTCATCAGTTCTTTTGTAGGCAATTGCAAATTGCATGGATCTGTCTTTATGGATCACATTAGTCCCCCAAAGTGAAAAAAAATGCATGGATCAAGTGGGAACCATAACAAACAATGTTTTTGTTTCAATGGCTTGCGTGCTGGAGGATCCGATCCAAACGGTGAGTTTTAACATTTTCGTAATTGACCCTTCAGAAGTTTGATTTTGAAATTCAATTTCTTTTTATACCATCACCCTTCTAAATGGGACCTTGGGATGAATTTTTTGTCTTAATTTATAAATTAAGCATTAATTGTAATATTGATTTACTTTGATTTATTCCATTTAGATGACCATAAATTTCGTGAAGTCACAACGCTTTGCAAAATCGCGTTTTAAAAAAATTGCGCGAAGTGACGTCACGAAACTAAACCGTCCTAAAGTAGATTGAAATCAAAATTTGAAAAAATCAAAAACAGCGATTTGTTGGCTGTAATTAATCGTGCTTTTCTGAAATTTCCATAAAGTTTGCAGAAAAATACGGTTTTATAATAAAAATAAAAAAGTGGCGCGTGGTGACGTCACGATTTCTTTTGCTTATATTTTGATAACATTTCGTTCACAACTTCCAAACAAAGCAGGGTATCACGGATGGACTCGAATAGTACTAAGCAAATTGGTATCAAAATTGGGATAGGATAGTTTTTGAGAATCATATAAATTGGAGACACCATAAACATTTAAGGTGAAATTTAAGGAAACTTGAACCATTTAGGAGAAAATTGAAAAAAAAAATCAGTAGTTATATGAAAATTTTTTGAGGACAGCATTTTGATGAATAAAATGGTTTGAAATAAGTCATTTGGTTTGAGTCAAAATCAAGGAAAAAATGTAAATAAATGACCAAATGAATAAAAAATGTATTAAAATTAAAAATTTCGAATTTCCAACTTGAAAAAATTACAATACTTTTTATAACATTCTCTTTCAAAACACATAAAAAGTGAATGTTAAGAATTATATTTTTTTTTCAAGTTAGTAAATTCGAAGTTTTTTATTTTTAAAATTTTTAGACGTCTGATGATGGGTAATGCAAAGTAACCCGAAACATCACGTGAAAATAAAAAAGCTGTTAACTCACCGATAAATATCAATAAGTGTAAAATATAACGACAACCGGTGATTAAATTATTTTCATCGTAACATTTGAGCAACGAAGGGTAGTGCTCATACTTAAATTATTTGTGAATGTATGAGTCAAAATGCCCTCGCGTTTCCAAAATAATTTGATTTCAGTTAGTGTTGTTTCAAGACAACACTACGCATTAAATTTTAAATTTTAAATTGAATAAAACGTCCTTCAAAGTTAAAAACGCTGGGTTGCAAATTTATGAAAAAATTCTCACCTAAAAGCCGACAGGAGTTTTAAGGTGTTCTCAGATTTCTCTAATACGATTTTTTTCTTTCTTATAGATTGCACCAAATTGTTAGTTTGCAAAGACGGATAGCTTTTTCAGAAATGAATAAAATTTTATTTTTATTATGATTTTTTTGCAAACGTGTCCTTAATTTTAAAGTGTTTAAAATGTCTAAATGTTTCAGACCTTTAACGTAGCATAATGTTTCGATGGACTGGAAATGGGATGAATTATCCAATAGAATGAAAATCCCTAAAAAAAAAGATAGACTGGGAAAATGTTTCAAATAATCTTTCAAATTTTTTTTTGCTTAAATAGCTAAGAGAAAATAGCTTTAGTTAAAGACACTTGGGTGACTCGAGAAATGACTGTAAAAAAAAGTAGAAACTCTTTGAAGCTTCAGTGTCCCAATTTATTTGAAAATTAGTTTGGTATACAGAAAAATAAAAACTTATTTTGCTGGATTTGAACAGAATTATGGTAGAATTATAATTCAATCTAGATATTGGAAGTACTAGATAGATCTTTTATTCGGACATTTTTACTAAATTTGTAGAAAAATCTGCAGAATATGCAGAACAGAGCTTCGAAATCAATGCTATGCTTGACTTATTTTAGAAATGAGTTGATGTTTAGGTCAAATTCAAGTAATCCATAATGAAACTTAGTTAAAGAAACCAAAACAAAACTTCAAAGTTCGACATTTCAACACAATATTCAACAACCAAAAACATCGATTGACAGCCGTCAAGGGTTGGCAGTGCTTTTTCGGAGAACGGGAAATGAGCCGCAAAGTCGTTGATGGGAAAAGTTCGATCAGTTCGAGCGATTCCGATTGCCATGACTGGTTTGAGGGAAGGGAGGATGGGGAGTGAGATGTTTTTAGTAGTTACGCGCTAGAAATGGCATCATGTCCATCGAGATATTCGATGATGGGGAGGACGAAAAGCTGAGTTGAAACAGAAAAAAAACAAACGCCATGACAAGGCTAATGAACTCTCAATCGTTTGCGAAGGGGATTTGGAAAGGAGGAAAGGAGGAATCGGGCTGGTGGAAATAGCAAATTTCATCGATCACAGACCACTAGAGGATGGCTACAGCTAGTTGAGGACAAGACCATGGAGAGGTGGAGGTTTTTTTTCCTGTCAAATCCGTGACCGCGAATACGGACTGGGATTTCACCGGATTTGGCCCGGTTGGATTTATTTTATTTGCGGAAAGAGCTTTTGGCATGCGGCACGCGTTGAATATTAATCAATCTTGATTATTTTTTTCGGGGTCTCTTGGTGGAGAAGTTCATTTGGTGTTTCAACTGTTTCACACAACTTAGGAATTCAGAAGGAAAAAAAGCTGTCAGTGGTAAATTGGCAGCTAAATCGTTTGGTTTTTAAGGAAAAATAGTCAAACAGTGTTTTGGGCAATCACGATTGGGGGCTCCACAATGATGGATGGTTTGGAATTTACAATGCCATTTGTTTTAAGGTGTTCTTGAAGATTTTTTCTTAGAGTAAAACTAAGATCTTTTAACGTTTACTTTTGCTGATTCTTGTTGAAAATATTTGCCTTGGAGCACACCTTGGGGAACCAGAAAAAAGTACAGTCCAAATTTGTTCTGGCGCAAAGAGGATTGTTCTTCTAACTGCCAAACTAAAACAGAGATTCCTACCTTAAACGGGCGGGTAAAAAATGCACGATAAAACTCTTGACAAAGTTGAAGCAAAACAGCGGAAATAATGCAAAGAACGATGCAAAAAAAAACATATAAACAAAATCTTAAGAAAAAAACGAATTCCCCCGCAATGAAATGGCAAAAAAGGCGAGGATGAAAGTGAACGCCGAGCGCAAAAAAAAATACTTGCAACCCTCAATACGGAACAATCCAAACAATTGAGTTTTGTAATCTCATTTCGGTTGGCCAAGGTGCTGTTGGGGAAGATGAAAAAAGGCGGGAAAAACCTACCGAGCGTGGGAGAAAATCTTGCGGTGCAATCCTCCGGAAGCGAAGCAAAAAAAAGGAAGAAAAACTGCCGCGCATCCAACCGGAGGCTCTCGGTGGAAAAGTATGAAGAAATATAAAACGAGTAGGTACATGGAAAAGTAATCTGCTGTTTGTTGCCGGGTGGTTTGCTGCAGTGTGATCTATGAAAATGGCGGTTAATACAGAACGGTCTTACGGGTTTCTATTGTTTGGGGAACAAAATGGTAAGCTGCGGATAAAATTGTTGAAATTTTATAATTTTATCAAATTCGAAAATAATAAAGCTGTTCGTCAACACAAAAAATAAATCGTAAAAAAAATATGCACACAAAAGTTAATTCCCAGAAAACATTGAACGCAGAGACAACAAGGATTTAAAAACCCTTATAAATACCAGAAGAAATAATCGTATTAAACTTTTTTGGTAAGTTTGGCATATAGCTAAAAAAATGAAGGTGATATAGCCATAATGATTGGATTTCAAAAATGGATTTGGTATTTTATTACACCTACAACAAGCAAAATATGCAAATAAAGACAATTTGAGGAAAATGATAAAAAATTCACCCTAACCGAGAATCGATCTCTAATCCTCCGAGTCAGATCGCCAGCACTTTACCACAAACCTAACTCATCAGTTGTTTGAGAGACAACCTGTAGCTCTAAAAAAGATATTGAAGGACCATTTTTTTCAAATCCTATAGAGTGTCATTTTCACTCCCGCCCATTCGTCGTAAAACAGAACAAATAGATGATCTATATAAATCCCCTGAAGTTCACCACCATATTTGTGGCCCAGCAAACATAAAATCGCATTAGATGATAGCTCAAATCGTTAACAATGTTTATGCGAATCGCAATTCCTATCAAATAAAAAAAGGTCGTAAAAATGGTTTCTGAAAGTCGGTTTAAATCGGATATGTTAAAAAGTCTGCCATGTTTGCAAATTTGTTCTTCCGCACAAGATTCAAGTGAGAAAACAACCTTGTTGTTCTCTCTGCGATAAGCAGTGCAACCAGATTGCTAAAAACAATTCGTTTACTTGGAAAAAAAATTTCCAATGAGAAAAACAGCAAATATTGTCGCTGGCAACGGTTTACATGCATTGAGAGCAAAGCTTGCGCTCTCTCGCATACTTTCAGGATGTACGAATAAGATGTTGAACATCGTCTAATTTGTATAATTCTTATCGCTTAAGACAGAAGTTAAAAATTTGTGTGTATAAGACTGACCCATTTGAATGATAAATTTCAAGCTTGTGAAATGTTATGCGCTGCAGGCTTAAATTAATCCTAGGCCTAGTACAAGGTCTCATGCCAAATTTAGGCCAGATCGGATCACGGGAAAGGGTCGCTCAACGAGCCTAAAATTTGTATGGAATTTTGAGACATTTTGTTCGTGAGTATCACGACTTACGAAGGTCATCAGAATTAGCAAAACAAAACCTAAAATCTAATATCCTCTTTTCTAATTCTGATATGAAATATTCTGCAAGAAAACAATTTCAGTCTCAATTTTATTTCGTGTTTCTTGTTCTTATGAATGCTCAACATCACATACAAAAACTTTTTGATAAATTACACAAGGCCACAAAATTTGCACCCTTCAAGTTCAAAGAATATAAAAGCTAATTTTTACTTATTTCGTTACCCTGAATCATAATTTGCAATTTTTTATAAGCTTTTGTTTTTAAAATAACTTTTGAAAATATTTTAAAATTTTTTGAGAAATTTTTCAATTTTTTGTTTTCAATAAACTTTCAACTTTCCCCAAGACTTCAAATTATTTTGAGTTCTGCATAAAAATTATAGAAGTGTTCATCAGTCATGTTCAATCTATGACGGATTAGGGTCGAAATGTACATCATCTGTTATCAGGATGGGCCTAAAAAATCAGGCGAATCCTGAAAAATCAAGCCCATTGGCAACTCTGCTTGTTACAAATCTAAGGTTGCCAGATTTTTTTCAGCCATATCCGGGAAGAACAAATCCGGGCTTTTTTATCTAAAAACCTGGCATTTGATTTCAAAATTGACAACCAAAAACGAAAATTAAGACAAAAATATTTGAAAAAAATCTTTTTTATCTAAAATCCACAGCAGATTTTAAGTCGTATTTGAGGCATCCAAAAACCTTTCATGATTATTTTTATAAAACTTGCTCGAAAAATTTCATGTTGTACACAGAAATAAAAAGTTTTAAAAATACAATGTATTTTTTTTTGGTTTGATTTGGTTGGATAATAAATTGAATAAATCCGGGCGAAATCCAGGCTTTTTTCAAGCAACCCGGGACATCTTTGAAAAACTTATAGCGTGTTTCTTGCTTATGTTATTACGACTTACTGAGCGTAGTGCGTTCGGACAAATTAAAAATGACCTTTTCTTTAATTTTTGAAGTATTATGTTATTGTATGGCTAATAACCAAAAGAAACCTTTCAAGATACCCTTCTCTAGAGGTGCTCGGTTTCTCACAAATTTAAATGGATTTGAATTGTTGAAATCAAATGTTCTGAACTCAAATCGTATGAAAGTTTATTGTTAAAAATACTTTGGATAAAAAAAATGTATTTCATAGGAATTCAATAAAAAAAATTATAATGGCGTAAAAACACAATGAAGTGTCTTACAAATCCTGTAGTTAGTTAAACCGAAACTTTGCAAAAGAAAAATAACCTCAAGCAACAAAACTCACTATCTTAATCTTTTCCCACCCGAAGCCAGCCAACCGGCCGGTCCGGCTCAAGATTCCACTTTAATAACTTTATTTTATGCAATTTTGTACAAATGAGATAAGTTTCTGCTCTCATGGCCCGCGGGATTGGAAGTAAGAAGAGTAGAGAGTGTTGAGGGAGGCTGTTCGACTTCCGTTTCATGGCACCGGATTAAGGGTCTACTTATACGAGCTGGATGCCAAACTCGATAATGAGATCCCGCGGCAGAGATTTTTGCATCTCGAAGAAGGAAAAAGCACCATTCGAGAGACTAGCTCTTCTAAAAAGAAAATGGACCTGGCTGGCGCAGATACAAGATTCGGAAGCGATTAACAAACGCAAGTTCACCGGTCGGTCCCCAAACCGAGAGTCAAAGTTTGTGGCGCGATTTTTTTGCTTCTGTTACGATTTTTCTCTCTTTCTTCCTCTACCTACACAGTTTCTATATTATTTTAACTAATAATATCTTGGTTAAGTGGTAGCGGAATGAGTTCGAGTTTATTGCTGCTGTTGCCGGCGTTTGCTACCGATGGGAAAATATTTGAACTCCATTAAATGACAGCCAAATGGTGTGAATATTTTGCATAAGTCGAACATTGAGCAACAACTTGAGGAACTGAAAAAGTTGTGAGTGGAGTCAATTGTAGATGTTTTGGAATATTTTGAGTATCTCTTCATGAGAATAAATTAACCCTTCATTTAATGATTTTTTAATTTTCCTTGAAAATCATTTTAAACAGTTGGAAATGATGCGTACATCAAGAAAAAAAACTAAAATAAAATACGATTTTCACTTTTTTTATACATTAATTGTTGCAAATTTGTTACTTTATGAAACGAAGGGTTAAAAGCCAAACATTGACAATGAATCACATCACCTAATTAAAAGCATCAATGATTTATCTTGTTCTTGACTTGATAAGTTATGAAGTAAAATTTTTCGCTAATCACCATGCTCAAATGATTAGAACAACAACTGCTGGAGATATGTTCTTCTAAAACTTACTACTTTTCATAGCGTAGTGGTGCTTTTTTTTCTGTGAAATCGAATGAAACTCCTAATTACTTTAAACGCCAGGAAACCAGGAACGAATTCAAGTCCTACCGACTTGATGTCCTAAAATCCTGAAATAGACAACTGAAGCCCTGGCTTCTTTGTCACTTGATTTCTTGACAACCTAAAGACCTGACAACATAACGACATGATGTCCTGATGACCCGGCGGCCTAACGATCTAACCACTCTATCTGACAACCTGATGACCTTACAACTTTACGACTTGACCCCCTAAAGATTTGATGATCTATTGACCTTACGTCTGGACGACCTGCCGACTCCACGACCAAAAACTTGGTGTCTTGAGGACCTGAAAACAATCTGCCGGCCTGTTGTGATGACGTTCTGACATCCTGAAGTCCTGGTGTTTTGGCGAATCGCTTGACTCATCGGCCTGACGGTCTGGCGACCGGACCTCGACAACCTCAGGGCCTGACAGCCTGACCGAATGATCTGATGGTCTCACAGCCTCACGTCCTAACAAAAAAAAACGACTTGACAACCAGACGACTAATGACCTGATGGTTAGACAACCTGAAATCATGAAAATTTGACGACCTGCCGATCTGAAGGCCTAACCTGACCAGATGTTCGACGTTTTGACGTCCAGACGACCTAAGATACCAATGATCTGAAGACCTCAAAGCCTGACAACCTGACCTAACAGTCTGATAATCATAAGGCCTTATGAACCCATCTTCATTCGACCAGACGATTAAACAGTCTGATAATTGGACGGAAATCTCTCCGATAATGTACAAAAAATGTGAAAAAAAAATTCTTAAAAAGTTCGAAAAGAAGGTTTTTTAATACCCTTTTTTAGGGTTTTTTAATAACCTTTTTCGACATATTTCTGCTGGAACAACCCAAACCCACTTTACATTGAATGTTCGTGGGCAGCGCTTTAACTTGAAATAATAAATCCTATAGAATGTCCAAATGGGAAGCTTCAAATGAATTCAAATGTGCCGAATCGAATGTCCGAATAGCGAATGTACTGAAAGAAAAGGCTGAACTATTTATTCTTCATTTTTACAATATGATATTTCCGAGAAATAAAAATAACGTCGGGTAGTTTAAATATTAAGTTTAAACCCATTTATTCCGATATTTCTGTTTTCAGCTGAATTAACAAACAAAATGATTATATTTTCATTATATAATTCTAAAAACATCTAATTTCTAAACAAATAATTTCCTGTTCAAAGTTTTTCATATCCCAAAATTGAGCTGAGAGCTATTGCTAAAAATGTGTGAGTAAATGTGTGGTTGGTAGAATAAGCACAAAAAGCGCAGATTTTAAAGTATAAAGACGGAATTGGCGTTCTGGTGTAAAAACCGGGTTGGCATAGGAATTGCAGATTTTATAGGCTACTGCTGTTGATTGTTTGTTGTGATTTGACCTTCTGGTGGAAAAAGACAGATTGGCATGGGAAGTGCAGATTTTATAGGCTGCTGCTGTGGATTGTATGTTTTGATTTTGCCTTACGGTGAAAAGATAAATTAGCTCAGGAAGCGCAGATTTTTAAGGCTACTGCTGTTGATTGTTTTGTTTCGACCTTCCGGGTGACAAAGACTAAATTGGCTTAGGAAGTGCAGATTTTTAAGGCTGCTGCTGCCAATTGTTTGTTGTGATTTAACCATTCGGAGGAAAAAGACGGATTGGCTTGGGAAGTGCAGATTTTAAAGGCTGCTGCTGCGGATTGTATGTTTTTATTTTGCTTTACGGCGAAAAGATGGATTAGCTCAGGAAGCGCAGATTTTAAAGGCTACTGCTGCTGATTGTTTTGTTTCGACCTTCCGGGGGACAAAGGCTAAATTGGCTTAGGAAGCGCGGATTTTTAAGGCTGCTGCTGCTGATTGTTTTGTATCGGCCTTCCGGAGGAAAAAGATGGATTGGCTTAGGATGCGTTGATTTTTAAGGTTGCTGCTGCTGATAACTTACTTACTTAATGATCCCGCGCCGATCCTCCGGTGCATAGGGCCGTGGTAAAAGACCTCCACTGTTGACGATCCAGAACCAGCGTCTTCACCTGGTCCTAGTCAAGATTCTCGTCGACAGTTCGGATTTCAGCGGCTAGGCTTCGCCGCCACAAGTTTCTGGGTCTGCCTCTTCTTCGTTGTCCTTCTGGATTCCAGTCTAGCGCCTTCCTGCAAATCTCGTTTTCATCTTTTCGCAGCGTGTGCCCAATCCATCACCACTTACGTTCCCGAATCTCGATTTCTAGCGGCCTTTGATGACACCGGCGATGTAGTTTCTCATTCGAGATCCAGTTGCCAGGCCACCAAGCGCGGATGATATTCCGCTGGCAGCGGTTTACAAATACTTGCAGTTTTCGCGTCGTCACCGCATATGTGCACCAAGTTTCGCACCCGTACAGCAATACGGATTTGACGTTTGAGTTGAAGATTCGGATTTTCTGGCGTGACCGCCAGACGTTTCGGAGACTCGCAAATGCAAAACGGGCCTTTCTGATCCGGGTTTCGATGTCTTTCCTGGTACCACCATCGGGCGTTATCTAGCTACCAAGATACTGGAAGCACACCACTTTCTCAACTTGTTGCCCAGCTACCATGAAACTGGAGGGATTTGCTTTGTTGATCTCCATCGACTTGGTCTTTCCGACATTGACTTTGAGACCTGCTGCCTTGGAACTTCCGGTGAGGTCGTCGAGTTTGCTCTGCATGTCCGGTTGTGTTTGGGCGAGCAAAACAATATCGTCAGCCAGGTCAAGGTCGTTCAGTTGCTCCATTGTTGAAGGATTCCACGGCAATCCTCGGTTCGGTGCACAGTCAATCGATCCAGTCAGAATCTCATCCATTACGATTAGAAAAAGTAGCGGTGATAAGATACATCCTTGTCTCACTCCAGCAGTTACCGGGATTGGTTCGGACAAGACACCGTCGTGCATGACCTTGCACGAAAATGCCTCGAATTGTGCTTCGATGAGATGGACTAGTTTCTCTGGTACTCCTCTTTGCCTTAGAGCCGCCCAGATGTTTTCATGGTTAAGTCGGTCGAATGCTTTTTCTAAATCAACGAACACCAGCAGAAGAGAGTCCTGGTATTCGTTGATTTGTTCCAGTATGATTCGTGCTGATTGTTGGTTTTAATTTTGCCTTCCGGTGAAAAGATGGATAAGCTTAGGAAGCGCAGATTTTGAAAGCTGCTGCTACTGCAGATTGTTTCATTTAAGCCTTCCGGTGGAAAAAGACGGATTGGATTAGAAAGCGCAGATTTTGAAGGCTGCTGTTGCTGATTGTTTGCTATGATTTAACTTTCCGATGGATGGAGACGGATTGAGATAGGAAGCGCAGGTTTTAAGGCTGCAACTGATTGATTGATTTTATTTGGCCTTCCGGTGGAAAAAAGGCAGATTGGCATAGGAAGTGCAGACTTTTAAAGCTGCTGCTGCTGATTCTATGTTTTGATTTTACCTTCCGGTGAAAAGATGAATTAGCTTAGGAAGCAAAATTTTTTAAGGCTACTGCTGCTGATTGTTTTGTTTCGGCCTTCCGGGTGACAAAGACTAAATTCGCTTAAGAAGCGCAGATTTTTAAGGCTGCTGCTGCTGGTTGTTTGTTATGATTTGGCGTTTCGGTGGAAAAAGACGGATTTGATTTGGTCTTCCTGTGGAAAAAGACGGATTGGCTTAGGAAGCATAGATTTTAAAGGCTGTTGCTGCTGATTATTTCATTTATTTTGCCTTCCGGTGGAAAGATGGATTAGCTTAGGAAGTACAGATTTTTAAGACTGCTACTGCTGATTGATTGTTGTGATTTGGCCTTCCGGTGGAAAAAGACGGATTGGCTCCTGAAGCGCAGATTTTTAAGGCTACTGCTGCTGATTGTTTTAAATCGGTCTACCGGAGGACTAAGAAGAAATTGGCTAAAGAAACGCAGAATTTTAAGGCTGCTGCTGCGGATTGTTTGTTATGATTTGGCGATCCGATGGAAAAAGACGGAATTGATTTGACCTTCCGGTGGAAAAAGACAGGTTGGCTAAGGAAGCGTTGAATTTTACGGCTATTGGAGCAGATTTTTATTCATATTGCCTTCCGGGGGAAAGAAAAATTCGCTTAGGAAGCGTAGATTTTCAAGGCTGCTGCTGCTGATCGTTTTTATTGTAATTTGACCATTCGGTGGAAAAAACGGATTGGTTTAGGATGCGCAGATTTTTAAAGCTACTGCCGCTGATTGTTTCATTTAGGCCTTCTGGTGGATGAAGACGGGTTGACATAGGAAGCGCAGGTTTTAAGGCTACAACTGATTGATTGATTTGATTTGGTCTTCCGGTAGAAAAAGACGGACAAAATTCTACTAGCTGAAATCACAAAAAAATAGTGTTTGGATGGATGAAATTTTGGAATTAACAAACGCGTGATGCAAAACACTAATATTCTAGCACATGAGATGAATTTTTGATTTGCATATTGATGCACACAGCCACCTTTAGTCGTTGTACCCGAGTTGCAAACAGTTTATAATAAATGAAGATAATTCATACATAATTGAAACATTTCGAATTACAGGAAAGCCATTGTGACTCACTAGAACAAGCTCCTGGTTGCTACTACATACGATTGACCGATGCAACCACTTTTATTCAGCGGTCAAAAGATTGGGGTTTGGTACTTCCAATTCGTTCTCAGTGAACTAAACTGATGCTCTCTCTTTGAACCATCAATGAAGGCGCTGGCCACGTCCTAGTAGCCAAAAGGTTGGTATAGAAATAAAAAAAGGGATTGGGACTGAGCCCATCTAGCATCATTTAACAAGTAATACGATCGTTTATTTTGAATTATATTACTACGTTATAGTTTTATAAATAAAGTTAAATCTTTTGACGATAGTTATCTAACTTAATAATGAAGTTATGAAAAAAAATACTTCTTCAATATTTCTTCTCCATGTGTTGTTGTTTTTGAATTGAAAATTCATCAATTGACAATAGAATTGGAAAATTTTAAATCAAATATTTGAATAATGAAATGAATACTTCTTGGCACAGACGCATGTTTTTCTTCTTTCTCATAATAGTTTCAGTACATTGGTCGATACACGAGGCTCAACGACTTTTTGTTCAAGAAGCTACGTCTGGTTGATAACTTGCAACAATCTCTTCGGAAGCATCTTTCCCATCATGCAATAACAAATAACACTCGCTTTCGTACGTCGTATCTGGAAACACAAAAAAAAAAACAGAAACAAAACACCAGTAAAGAGTAAAAATGAAGGAAAAACACATCTTCCAAGTACCATGTAAACAAACATATTATGCTAATGCTAGCGAATTAAAGCTTAAGTCGGCACTTGCTGAGCGAGGGTATTCACACACAAACTTACACAGAGACAAATGAAGGCAGAGACTCCACCGTGGAGTGCGGAGTATTTTAAACATGCCGCAACAAATTACAACCACTCGATAAGGGTAAAAAAACGCTGCAGTCAGCCAACCACCTCATGGCGGGTCTTCCTCGAGCTGAGGCTGCGTTTAAATACAAGCGGCAGCGGGAAAAATTTGCTCAATCCCTTGCCGAAAGTGTAAGAGTCAGCACAAAACGGGTGATGAGTTTTCGAGAGCGCGTTTGCCAATGTTTTGCCATCCGTCATTCTATGTTTTGTACTGCTGCTCCCTTACTCTCCCACAACACTTGACACAATCCATCCATCAACGTTTTTCCGTAGCTTCATCATCATTATCATCAAAACATGTTTGGAGCTCGGGCGAAACATTAGCCTATCCTAGCCCGAAAACCCTATAGGTACCTCACTCTACCCACCACAAGGAACCTTTTCAAGAGTCGAAAGACACATTCATCAAAGTTTCGGTAGCTTAACGTCGTCTTCGGTCGTTGTTCTGCCATCTCTCGTTCAAAGTTCTCACAAGAAAACGACGATGACGGCTCGGCAAGACTTCAAAAGCATATCGCGCGCTCTTGGTAGGAAATTTATGCTATCTGCGATTTGGAGCACCACTTTTGCAAACACGAGCCAGGCTAGGCTGCAGGAATTCCCACGCGGCTTGCTCGCAGTCAACAGTCTCCCTCTTGTGTGGCACCAGACGATTTGGTTCGGCTGGGTTCTGTGCTTTGTTGCGGTAGAGTACGAGTACCTAAACTCTTCGTCTCCTTCCCAGCTAGTGGTTCCAATGGGTGCGGTTCAAGGCTGCATTGTTGGAGCCGAACTTTTTTCTCCTCGTGGTTTAGTAGAAGATTGGTAATTGTTATGAGTTTTGTTGCGTTAATCTTTTAAATTGGTGTTGGGTGAAGATTGTTTCAAGATGACGCTTCAGACGCAGATAAACAATGTTTATCACTTTTTGTAGGAAAAGTATTCTAGTGCGTGCTGCATTTGTTTTTTCATTTGATGAGAAAAATGGTAGGCAGTTAGAGCACAACAATCCCGAAATTGTGCTAATAAAGCCGTGATCTAGGATGCAAGAGTTCGGCGAAGAATGCTGCATTCTAGCAATAATCATTCAGAAGCGTAAAACGCTAGTTTGATAGAGATGAACTCGACGATCTGATGTTATGACCTGATGAACTGATAACTTTACTTCCTAACGACTTAGATTCTAAACAGCCTGATTGTTCGTTTGACAGTTTATCTTTACTTGTAAACTTGGCAACGACGTTCTCGCGTCTTAACAATCTTGCGACCTGTTTACCTGATGACATAAAGACCTGATTGACCAGGTGACGATCTGGCGTCTTTAAAGATCTAACAACCTGACGACCTAACATCCTAAATACATGAAGACTTATCGATACTTACAAACTGAAAAGTAGTGCTTGGGCGGTTAACTGGGGTAGTAGGTGCAAGATGCAACAAACTTAGGGGCCACAGTTTACTAAATAGAGTCATTCGTGAGACTGGAGGTTGAGCTATGTAACACTGGATCTATCAGCGCCTATCGCAAGCATAGAATACTAGACAGAACGTCTAGTTGTGATTGATATCACCTCTGCGAGTCCATCATTTTTTTTTTTGTCTTTATTTGAGAGGTTTTCAGCCGCAGGCTGGTTCGCCTCTGTAAAAGTTGAACTATACACTTAAGAATTACAGGTCATTATACAAACTTGATTCTTTGAGAAATTCTAACAATTTTTCTTCATTCACTGGATCATTGGAAAGTGCGTTGCGGATAGATTGGTCAATATCGTATGTTTCTCTGGTGCCATGGAAACCGGGACATTCGGTGATGATGTGTTCTACCGTAAGTCTCGTGTTGCACTGCTCGCAAATCGGCGTGGATCCTCCCTCTAAAGTGTGTCGATGGGTAAGCCTTGTGTGTCCAATGCGTAATCGTGATAATATTGTTTGGTCTTTTCTGTTTTTCTGATCAGTCCAGATGTAAGGGTTCCCCTTGATTTTTGCCAAAAAAAGATTTCTATTGGAAGACCAGATGTTCGTCCAAGCTCGCCAGATCATGTTTTTGACCCACAAATGAAGGTCTGAGGCTGAGATATTCATTGGATTTGGGTGTTCGTCTCTACCAAGTGATGCAAGTCTATCTGCTTCCTCGTTGCCATGAATTCCGGTATGGCCTGGTATCCAGCAGAAGGTAATATTCGGTGGTTGAAGTTTTTGTATCCTTTGAATCCAAGGGTGTCGATTTTTTGGGTTTTTCAAGGCACTCAAAGCGCTAGCGGAGTCTGTGAAAACGACGATATTTCCAGAAGATGTATCTTGGTGACTGATTGCAAGTAGTAGGGCCGCAACTTCAGCAGAGAAAACAGAAACTTGTCCAGGTAAGTTTTGTGCTATTGCCACAGAGGAGCCGTAAAGGCCTGCTCCTACTTTATCTGATAATTTTGAGCCATCGGTGAAAAATTTGTCAAAAAAGAAAAAATTTTGCTCTACAACCGAATTGTAATGGGCAATTACTTTTCTCCGAGGGTCTCCAGCACGAACGTTTTTTCTTATTTCAGAATTTATCTTTATGTTGCTTGCATTCCACCTTAGATCCCCTAGTCGTTCTAGGCGTTCTGTGCCTGGCAGTTCTAAGTCCGTGTATTTTTGAAAAATTTCTTTGGCACGGTTGTAGAAAATTAGTTCATCTTGGCTTAATGATTTTTCGGATATACTTATGGCCTTTTTAACAGCATGAAGGGCCACAATCAAATAGAAAGGCAAAACTCCAGCTTCTGCACAAGCAGAAAGGGCTGGAGAACTAGGTAATAAACCTCCGGCGTTTCTGATCATGCTGTTGTAGACGGGACTTAAAATATCTACTAGTTTATCAAACGCTGTATTTGTGATTTCCAGACCATATAGCAGTTTACTCGTTACTACGCAGTTACCAACTCTGAGAATCGTACGGCGATTGTTCACATTGTGACGTTTGCTAATAGTTTTAATCAGTCTCGATCGGCTTGTTATTTCTGATTTCACTCTTCTAAAGTGCGGTTCGAAGGAAAATCTGCGGTCAAACGTTATACCGAGTATTTTTGACTCTTTGCGATACGGAATTTCTTTTCCGTCAAGTTCAATTTTGAACTTCCATGGATGATGATTTTCTTGACATACATGACTTCTAACACTTTTTTCAGCTGACATGCAAAAACCTATTGACTTCGCACATTTTGAAATTCGATTAACTGCTAATTGCAACTTCCGTTGGTTGATTTTCAAACTTTTTCCTGTAACTATAGTTATTATGTCGTCAGCGTATACAAAAACGTGAACTCCTTTATTCAAGACAGAAAAAACTGAGTTCATTGCTATTAAGAAGAGTGTAACTGCCAATACTGATCCCTGTGGTACGCCATTTTCTTCGCGTTTGATTGATGAGAGTGATTCTCCAACAACTACTTGAAACGTTCGATCATATGAGAAATTAGATATGAATTTCCCAAGACGACCGTCTATTCCCCAAGATTTTAATTGCTTCAGGATCCCCAGCTTCCAGGTTCTGTTGTAGGCTTTAGAAATATCGAGGGAAACAATATCTACGTGTAAACCGTTTGAGATTGCTTTTTCAATGACGTCGCCCACAATGGCTAAATAAGTGCCGGTTCCACGGCCTCGACGGAAAGCATGCTGTCGATTGTCAAGCCATTCGTTTTCGTCCAATAGAGTTACCAAACGCCGATTCACCATCCTCTCGACTACTTTGGAAGGGCAACTTGTGAGACTTATAGGTCTGAAGTGACTAGGCTCCCTACTTTGTGTGCCGTTTTTTGGGATTGGCACGATATGACTGTTTCTCCAGCATTCAGGATACGTTCCTTGACACCAAAGGTCATTAAAAGATTTTAAAAGTGCAGATTTTGCTGGAAGAGGTAACCGTTTTAGCATAGGATACCCAATTAAACAAGGTCCAGTAGATTTTCCATTAGAATTGTCAAGAGCGAAAATTAATTCATTCATACTAAACACCAGGTTGTAGTCCCGTTCAAGATTGGTCATATGATTAAATATAATCCCCTCTTTCTCTGCTTTATTTATTTATTTTATTTATTTATTTATTTATTTATTTATTTATTTATTTATTTATTGCCATTATGTAACGTAAGATTTAGCCTTTGAAATCAAGAAGGCATGATCGTAATTGGCGGAAGCGGCGAGGTCTTGAAAGTAATTTCCAAGCCCTTCCACTATTTCTGATGGTTCCTCAGTAAATTTCCCGTTAAGTTTAAAAAAAAAAGCCCTGCGATCGGCGTTTTCCATTCAGGGAATTTTCTCGGTTCCACAGTTCGGCACTCGATGATTGGGGACTGATCCCATCCAAAAACTCTTCCCAGCAGCGTCTTTTGCTTTCGGCTAATATTTTACGGCACGAGTTCCGAGCGGCACAGTATCTCTGATGGTATTCGGTGTGTCGTGGATCTCCTTGAGCAAGTTTTCTGAGTGCACGTAGATATTTGCGTCGTTTCTTTACTGCGATTCTAACTTCGTCATTCCACCATCGAGTCGCTCTCCTACCCGCTCTACCACCCGTACGAGGAATACATTCGAGGCTAGCTTCATAAACGATGCTGTTAAGCTCATCGATTGTGTATGAAATGTGGCTGTCTACCCGTTCAAATAACAAATTTTCGAATTTTTCCCAATCAGCACTGTCATAAGACCATTTTTTGCGACGTTGTAGAGAAGGTAGGGTTGTTCTTCTGGTTATTTCGATTGGAAAATGATCGCTTCCTCTGATGTCGTGGTGAACCATCCAATCAAATTTACTTGCAAAACCTGGCGAGCATACACAGCAAAAAATTTCTAAAAGTATACGGAATCTAAAACACAAGTGATCTAATTTTTTACAAGTGTAATGAAAAAAAGATGTAATTTTCCACTTCTTTTGATGTAATTTTAGTCTTTTTTCAAAAAGCGGATAGAAATAAATTGTTTTGCTATAATTTTACATTCCGTGATGTAAAAATCAACTGGTCAATGAAATTTATATCACAAACAGTGTAAAATTATATCTATTGAATTTAAAATTGAATGAAACAGTCTGCCTGAGCCATTTGCCAGTCAAGTCAGTATTCGGAAACCGAGTATCTTGTTTTCAAGACGCAGCTCCAGCATCTCAACACTTTGCTAAAATTGGTAGGTTTCTGTGAAAAATAGACGAATGATGTTATTGAAACTAATAAGTTATGTCTCGATTACAGCGTCGGCTGAGTGGCAGAGATCCGATAAGATTGTCTGGAGAGAAATTTGCCTGAACGATCCAAGGCCTTTGTTAACAAAAACACATCCTGACCCGGCTGACGACGCACACAGGGGTAAATGAACCTAATAAGCGATCAAAATTATTTGCGGACAAACGGTAAACGATAGACATTTGATGTCTTCGCAACATTTTTATATTTTTTGATGATCTATCAAATTCTTGAAAGAAAAAAGTGATTTTTTCACCTGGAAGGGAGATAAAAAAATTATTTCTTGAAATAATTAGTTTAGCGTCTTGATGTCTTCACAAAAGTTGTAGATCTTATTATTTTAAGCAGCTTTGTTGAAGACATCATAAAGATCGCATGAAATTCAAAAAAGTTACGAACATTTAAAAAATAACGAGAATTTTAACAAGTAATTTTGAGTTTTTATTTAATATCTTTTTAAGTATACGATTTACAAACTTGGTATATTTGAGAAAGTTGTTCAAATTGTTAAAACACACAATTTTGTAGAACATTTCAAATACATATTTCAACTAAGAAAGGAGATATACTGCAAAATATCCAAAATAATGCCTTTTTTCAGTAAGTTATAACCTTAAGAGTTCGGACGAGTTCGGATAATTTTTTGAGTGGATTTTGTTGGTCAAGTTATTGGCTTTCCATTGATATATAAATTAAACATTAGTTTTGAATAGATTTTCTGCAAACTAGCAATCAATAATGAGCTTTTTCCTTTAGAACACTTAAAATTCGAAGAAAAAAAACCTCAATTTTTCCTGTTTTTAGAGGAAAAAGCTCATTTTTGATTGCTTGTTTGAACAAAATCTATTCAAAACTTATGTTTAATTTATATATCAATGGAAAGCCAATAACTTGACCATCAAAACCCACTCAAAAAATTATCCGAACTCGTCCGAACTCTTAAGGTTATAACTTACTGAAAAAATGCATTATTTTGGATATTTTGCAGTATATCTCCTTTCTTAATTGAAATATGTATTTGAAATGTTCTACAAAATTGTGTGTTTTAACAATTTGAACAACTTTCTCAAATATACCAAGTTTGTAAATCGTGTACTTAAAAAGATATTAAATAAAAACTCAAAATTACTTGTTAAAATTCTCGTTATTTTTTAAATGCTCGTAACTTTTTTGAATTTCATGCGATCTTTATGATGTCTCCAACAAAGTTGCTTAAAATAATAAGATCTACAACTTTTGTGAAGACATCAAGACACTAAACTAATTATTTCAAGAAATAATTTTTTTGTCTCCCTTCCAGATGAAAAAATCACTTTTTTCTTTCAAGAATTTGATAGATCATCAAAAAATATAAAAATGTTGCGAAGACATCAAATGTCTATCGTTTACCGTTTGTCCGCAAATAATTTTGATCGCTTATTAGGTTCATTTACCCCTGTGTGCGACGTGTGAATCCGGACCATGACAGTGCGGAAAGGTATTCCCTTTGGTCCCCCAGTGACGCTGACCGATTGGAATATCAACAGGATGTATATGTTAGTGTACAACATTGCCTCAGTCTGGCGGTGCTCGTGATGGTGGGTGTACTTTTTTCCATTACTATTGATGTTTTTTGTTTAAAAAATAAATGTTTAATAATAGTAATATAGTGTATTTTATTGATATAAGACTTGAATATTTCATAAAAACTGCAAATATCGAGAAAAAAATATAAAATTTTACATCGCTGTGTATTTTACACGACAATAAGCTGTTCTCTTTTCGTGCATCGTATTTGGTATAAATTTACACGCCTCAATGTAACGATGATGTAAACTTAGATTGGAAACGATGTTCCGTTTTCGTGCATCGTTTTCAATCTAAAATTACACGAATTTTTCTTGCTGTGTATTGATAGATCAATGGCAGATCTAGTTTGGCCTCTAAGAAAAGTGTCTGTCCCATTGTTGAGAATGGTGAGATTATACTTTTCTGCTGTATTGAAGATAATGTTTCCCCGAGAGTCTGATCTTGAGGATCCCCAAGATTGGTGATGTGCATTAAAATCTCCGAGTACGATAAAAGGCCGTTCAAGTTGAGAAAACAAGTCAGATAGAAGTTTCTCCAACTCGGAGATTTTCCCGGGTGGTATATAAATTGATACGATTGAAACTGGAGTATGAGATTCAAGTTTAACCCCGATCGATAGGAGAGGACTGTTTAAAGCTATCAATGTATGTGGAGTGGGGTTTCGAATGGCGATTGCTACGTTTTGGTATCTGGTCTCGCCGTTTTTCGTGTACCATGAGTACCTACCGCCAAACCAAGAATTGAGTACAGAGGAGTTGACTCGGTGTAGCTCCTGACGGGCGAGTACCTCGGGGGGGTTGGGTGTGACGATGAGAGTGAGATCATTTATGTTGTTTATCAAACCGTTGATATTCCACTGGAGAGCCAGACGGTGGGAGATGCTACTACTGTCGTTCAGTTGGGCTTGAGATTCATGGGAATCGGTTGACGTAGAACGTGATCTAGCTTCTGCTTCTTCGTTGGCTGCTTGTGTTAAGTTTGGAGAGCTCGATGAAATCATCACAGCTGGGCTTGAAGAAATTTGCCTTGGTTCGAAACGGGAGCTGGTTCCTTCACCTGGCTGCCAGTCAGACGCAAGTTCTGGAAATGGTGGATGAGTAGCAGCTGTTTCTTTTTGCATTGGATTAGGTACTGACCTTAGTACCACCCGGTTGCCAATCACTGGCAACCACCGAAGTCCTATGGATCAACGGTGGGGCCTGTGAAAGGCCGAGCGGGGGTGTTAATGATGTTTTGGCGAAATCCTTCAGAGTAGACCTGTTGTTTGGTTTAGTGGAGCTGGATACAGCAAACTGTGGAATTTGTGGAACGATGGCTGATGTTCGATTTATAATAAATGGATAACGAACCTGTGGGCCTCCCGGTTGCCAAACACTAGCAACCGCCGAAGTCCCTTGGATCAACGGCGGGGCCTGTGAAAGGCTGTGCGGGGGAGGTGATGATGAGTACCTCAGCTGAGTGTTGATATTAGTTGTTATTAGATGTTCTATGCTGTGTTCTGCGATCTCCTGCTCAGAGCAGTTGTGTGGAAGGTTGGTTGATTCGCTAATCCAGGAATTGAGCGAAAGAGAAATGACCCTGTTTGGATTTTGGAGCATGAGATCCTCGATGGGGCTACAGTCGCCGAAAAGCATATCGACGTCATCAGAGGATATGATGACCTCTTGACTGGGTTCGGGACAGGTTATTAATCTCTTAGTTTCAGCGTCCGTTGCTGTGGGAGATATGTCAATGTTTCATTTCCTGCTTATACTACGAGTAGCAATCCGATTGGTGGAGTTCTGAGGGTAATTTTTCGAGATTCTTTGGGTGTGATTAATTGCGTTAGTTTGTTTTGGACCCGAATCTTTTCGAGAGACGCGATTTTTTTCTTGCTGTTGAATTTCGGCAGGAGAGATGTTTGAAGTGGTTGGTTTTGCCGTTCTAGCTCGATCAGTTGTTGTTCCTGTTGTTGGTGTAGAAGGAATGATTTTTTGTTTTAAGGCTTCTAGTTCTGATTTGAGTGCAACGTAATCTTTCATTTGCTCACGAATTTTCAGAAGCTCGTCTCGTAGCATTTTGATTTCACGGTCTTTGTCCGAGTTATCGTTCAGTCTGTTTTGAACTTTACTAGCGTAGCTGGGGGCTTTTGACGACTCTTCTATTAATTTTCGGGCTTCGAAGAAAGAAATTCCCCGGTCCGTTTTAAGGCGTATCACTGTTTCTTCTTTACGAAAAACAGGACACAATTTGCTTACCGGAGAATGGGCGCCTTCACAGTGACAGCAAAAAGGGGGATTTGCACAGACTTGGTTTTCAATCATTGGATGACATTGGGAGCAAGTGAGGCACACCGATTTACTAGTGCAATACTTAGGAGATGCCCGTAAGCTGCACAGTTACGGCATATTTGGACGCTATCGTAGTATGTTCTAACGCTGATGCGAATGAATCCGAAATATATATGATCCGGTCGTATGGTGCCCCGGAAGGTTAGTACAATCAAGGGTGTATTTAGAGTGGCTTCGTTCACTTTTTTGGTTATTCTTCTAACAGCTGTGACTCCTTGATCTTGCAGTTCCTTTAAGAGATCTGGTTCAGCAACATTGATTGTATCAGCATCGTAGACTATTCCTTTGGTAAAATTGTGTCTTGGATGATCGACAACTTCCACAGGGGTTCTACATTCGTCTAATAAGTGAGACATTCCGAGAAGAGCCTTGTACAATTGGGCAGACTGTGTACGGAGAACGTACCGTGTACCCCGCGCTTCTTTTGTAGCTGTTACAAAGGACCGGTTTTCATACCCGATAACTGCTTCGATGGAACGGGCAATGATAAATGGGTTTGATGGTAATCTCTCTTCCTCCATTTGTTGATTTGGTTGAGAGTTTTGAGTTTCGGGTATATCTTTTTCATTCGATTTCCTAGCGCGGAGCAATAACACACGTAGTATTCCATCGTTGTGGCGAGTTGTCATATAAGCTGGTAGTGTTCCTTCAACTGGATAGGGAGGAATCCCCGGTGATGTTCCCGCCATGGCGGGGTAACGTCTAGTTCCCTCAGAGGTTCAGATTTTTAGTTGAACGACAATGAGAAAATCAACTTTTCAACTTAATTTTGGTTAGGTACACTTTTTACTCGGGTCACCAAGAAAACACACTGGTGACAATGCGATAAAATTGATTTTCGCTTTATCAAACCTTCCACTTTTTTAAGTTAAATTTCAACACTCGATTGTTCTTCTACAAGTGCTAAAGCATATGTTTAAGTGATATTGATCACTTTTAAGATTCGTTATATCAATGGATTTTCCGAAAATAATACGATGTAGAAACACGCGTATTGATAAATTCGTGTACCCGATAAAAAACTGAGTCCATCATTGAAACTGACATGAACTGGAGAGTGTGTGAAAGCTATCATCAGGCGATACGCCATAGCGTATAAGACCGAAGCTCAGTGGCTTTAAGGCAACTGCCAGTCTATGAGCGGAGATGGAAGACTTTACTTTTCGATAAGAAAGTATGCATCGAAGCTATAAACATGCAGGAAGTACCGCTTGACCATAATGCAGAGCAGCTGATGAAAATGATGATAGTGGTGTGCGACATGACCATGGCCAGAAAGAATACACACAAGTGGTGGCCACGACCAGCGTACTGGTGGACCTCTGAAATTGCTGAGATTCATACTAGCTGCATAAAAACCTGACGACTAGCGATAGAGAAACGAAAGGTGCCAATTATCGAGCAGCCAGGGTAGCACTCAGGCGAGCTATAAAAACAAGCGGAGATAATTGATACAAAATGTTATGCCAAAGCGTAGATGGTAACCCACGGGGCCAAGCCTATAGAGTTGCGCATGCACTGGCGAGATGCGGTGGCCCAAGGTCGCCGACCGAAAAGTGTCCGGAAAAATACAAAAAAAAACTTGTGCAGTCCTGGATCTAGACCCTATTGAGGTCCAAATCCAGACTACAGCAAAACATTTTTTCGTGATTGTACTAACTTACAACTGTCCTCATCGATGGTAGATACTCGAGGGATCTGTTGAGCTAGCGATTGCTATCATTAATGTTGAGAGATTATCTCTCACGCTCCATAATGACTATTACTTCAGAGGCCTACTCAGGATACAACACACCCGTACTGGTGAAATGATCCTCAACATCACGACTCCGTACTCAACTGAAGGAACCTCACTACTCAAATGGAGGAAAAAGCACGACTACAGCCACGTTTCACCATCTTGTGACAGACGAAGCTTTGATAAACAGTCAAATGAGTTTGACGGACAAAAAGTCAGCACAGTCACAGCTTCACGCCTCATGACGCTGTTGGCTCGCAACCTTCCAGATAACTACAAAACTATGAGTAGGAATAATGAGGGAACAAGTTCAGATCTAAGCATGTAAGAATTTTATGACCTTTAAGTGAAGTATAAAGACTACTTAATGGACGAAGACGTTCTGAGCAATATATCAATATCAAATTTTTCAATGCAAAATTTGTGCTGTTGAAGCCACAATTCGAAGTTACTCTATCCAGAGCTCAACCCTTTAAGTGGTAGATGTTCAGTGCAATCAATATAGCATTTGAAACTTAAAGAGTGCAAGTAAGGAAAGTCAATATGCCAGAGACCCTTCTGTTTGTAATCAGTTTGGATGTACCGGTGAAAAGAGCTTGGGCATATTTTGGTTGAGTCATCTCAGTAGGAGTAAATAGGATCACACCATCATCAGAAATCATCCGAGCTCCGAGCGTTTTCTCTGCATTTACTCTTTAGTTTCACCTGTTTGACGCATCAAAGTCAGCTTTATCTATTGAAACGTGTACACTCGAGAACTACTCATCCTATACTCGCGTTTGTAAGTAGAATACTCCACCACCAGGGAGTAGCGCGTTTCCCATCAATCGAGTCTGTGGGGATGAAAATATACCTTCTTCGCAGTGGAAAAGAGAAGCCTTCGACGCTGGGTTATTTGAGTAGGTGTTGGATGAAGTCTTCGTCATTCTACACAGCCAGGCGCTACGAGAGGAGGTCACATTTTGAGTCGTTAGATGAGAAATCAAGTCTCGAGTTGCTATGAGGAAAGTTTGCGTGAGAACCTCGCATACTTACGAAGAGATATCAGAATTGTAATGAAGAGAGGAATTGTTGAATGTGGTCTCATTTATTTATTTTTTATGTTGCTTCCGTGAGTGGGTTCGTTTACTACAACAATTTAAGGCTTTGTATGCCAGATTTTGCCCTTGGTTTCACTTTATGATACTACTTCAAGGAGTAGGCTGTGCTCTTGCACTTATAGATTGCACCCTTTTTTATGTTTT
>NC_073693.1:218622849-218720349 GCF_029784155.1 Uranotaenia lowii | reverse complement strand
AAAAAATGTTCTAGCTTTTGAAAAAAGGGTCGTACATAAGAAACTTTTCAATAGTTTTCATAAATTCTTCAAAAAATATCTTTTTATCCTCGATTTGTATTCATTTCACATGGGGCTGTCACATTTGTTTGCCCAACGGCTTACTAATACTAATGCACTGTGCAAACGCCCTATGCTGATGGTGAAAATAATCCCCTGCCAAACGAAACGAAAATCGGTCAACAAAATGGGTGCCATGACTTTTGGTTCGTGGGAGAAAAAACGAAAGTTGTATGGGAGGGTCCCTTTCCTTAGATGGGAGGGGCTCAAAACTATTACTAAAACCTTACCATGGTCCAAACACATAACTGTACCAAATTTCAGGCTGATCGGTTAAGCGGTGTGGATTTGTATAAGGTGCATACAAACAAACAAACATATATAGTCCAACTCATCTTTATATATTAGAAGATAAAAGATCGATTTTACTCAAAATGAATAAATTTTAAATTTCCACTCGTCATAAAACCATAAAACCAAAACTGGAACTGAGAATTGATGAATGATTTGAATTCAAGACGCCAAAATTTTCCAAAATTAATTATTTAATCAAAGGTACCGTAAAACGGGATAAAATTGAACACTTTTTTCAATATTTTTCGATTATTTTTTCTATTATGGCATGTTTCATATTTTTAAAACCAGTACTTTTTTTTTTTTTTTTTGGATTAACTTAGCGGCCCGCCACACTCCCCCACACCAAGAAGCTTACTCCTATGAACGTAAAACATGGTTGCAGAAATTTATTATACTACTTTAATTTCATTTAAAAATCGATTTCGTCTTTGTTTGGAATTTTATGCTTTGGGGTAACATTGATCAGTCACTATTTTGACGGTTTTAACGTTTTTAAGTCACTATTTTGACGGTTTTTTCTTGATCATAAAAGATACAAAAACACCTTCTTAATATTTACAAATGCTAGTTTATCAATTGCTAAGGCAGTTCGGAATAATCTCAAATGATATAAAATTAATCATTCAACTCTTCAAAATTGAACACAACACTTCCGATAGCTCAAAGATACTAAATATGTAACTTTTGGTCCAGTAAATTCTTAGATATACAGTGCTGAATCTCTTCGCGGACCAAAAAAATCAACATCTTGCTCCTTAATAGTAAGGCCAAAGAATAATAGAAATCGAAAGATGGATAATGATGCTGCATAAATTAGGGGCTAAATTTTTTTAACAATATTTATAAAATTAAAAAAAAAAAAATGAAATTTTGCCTTTATTAAATTACCTAAGATCTAGCACTATTCCCCTACAATTTTTTCCTTCAAACTTTACCATTTGATATGTTACTAAACTTTTGTCCTAGACTGAATTACTCTTGGAAAATGTCCTTATTTTTTAAATATCAAAAATTTACCTCAAAATACAACAATGCTACACCGAAACTAAACATATAGGGTAACGGACTTATTTTGGACCAGGTACATATTTTGGACCACCTTGCAGCTTTTTTCCAATTTTCCTCTCATAAATCATGTCAAACATGAAACTTTTGAACAAATATAGTTGAAGCTACTTCTTATGATTCCAATCATATCTAAGATTCCATTTAAATATGCTGATAAGGGATAGAAAATTGCAAATAAAGTTTTGATTTTTCGCTGTTGTTCCAAATCAAGCCCATTTCAGGAGGACGTGCCATTATTAGAGTCAACTTCCAAGAAGTTTTCTGCCTATCTGTGATTAATTTAACAACATCAAACATTTTCACAGTTATGATTAAACACTTGAAAACAAGTTTTCAAGCTCGAAGGACCAAAAAAACTTGTTTTCGTATTAATTTGACCCATGTCGAAAATAGGTCCTACTTAATTCCTCCAGGACTTATTTTGGACCACCCAACATAACCTGAGTATTAAACCGGCTGTTAAATGTTCATGAACGTCATAAAACGTTGTACGTTGTACATTATATGAAAAAAATAATGCACACTATTTCAATCGCTTTCAATAAATAATTTTTTGAGATTTTGGCATTATTTTATTCAATCAACTCGCTAAAGTCCAAACCCGCCTTTAGACGAAGTTCACTTCAATCGGCATAAAACCAAGCCAATCATTGTTTTAACTTACTTTTCAAGCACTATGCTTCAAACAACGTTAATCTTACAATCTACATTAATGGCAACTGTTTGATAGATGGGCAGTTTTCAAAAGCTACAGCTTAAAGAAGCTTTAAAACATGAAAAAAAACTGGAAATTCTCCAATTTTTATTAATTCAATATTTGTGATGCTTCATGAAACAATATTGCAAGTTTGTCTAGAAGTTACAACCATACAGGGTTGATTTTCGAGAAATTAAAAACTTGGTTAGGTAGACGAGACGAAACATAAACCCCTTCTAAAGTAGGGGTTGTGAAAAAACGACAACAAATCGGAAAATAAATGTGGACCAAATTAAGTTTAATATTTGTAAGAGTTGAAATATCTCAGTAAATATTACCTAGAACAATTTTAACAGATAATATATTCAATTATAGCTATGAGATAGATTAAACATGATTCAAAAGTTAGGAAAAAGTGTAAATATTTCAATCGAAAAGTACTAAAAATCTTGTTTTTCAGCCCCTGTGGTTATGCAATTTTTGAAAATATAATTGTTGAAGAAATTACGATCACGATAATTTTTTTCGTATAACAAAAGTTGTTTCGAAGATTAAACTGAACTTTTGTGAAATTTTCAGCGAAAAAAAACTGGCTTTTAAATAGTTTAAAAAATTGTATAATTCTCGCACATTTTTATCTTTTTAGAATCTATGTATTCTACAGAATTGAAGCTAAATCAAATCCACTAAGGTTCTGGAAGTCAAAATGCATCAATTGATGTCGCGAAGTTGAAGATGTCAGACTTTCTTAACTTTTCATTGGATCGCCGGAAGGAGATTTGCTTTCTAAGAATTGATCTTCAAGATAAGCTTACTGGCCAGTATTTAACACTACAGAATAAATTTCGTTGAGATTGCAGTGTGCGGTCGAAATTTTCAAAACATTTAAAACACACTATATCACGGGAGAGTTTTTCTGTTTTTACTCTATTCTTATCGAAAATTACTTTTTTAAAGCAGAAGAAGTTGTAGAAAAATACAGATTGTTGGAGTAGGAAATATTCAAACAAGTGTACCTAAATAGGGGCTGGGGAAAAATTTAAGAAAGTTAGTTCAGGAAGGAATTAACATGAACAAAAAAAAACTTGACTACAAGAATAAGAAAGAAAAAGATTAACTGAATTATTCGTATATTTGCGCATCAATCACTAGCGTCAATATAGCAAAATTTAGAAAAAAATCTTATTTAGTTTAAGGGTGGTCCAAAATAGGTCCAAAGGGTGGTCCAAAATAGAAACCTGGTGGTCCAAAATACCGACCACAGTAATTATCGAAAAAACGAGTTTTTGGGCTTAAATCTTATTACATTGCAACAAACAACGATATGTTTCGATAGAAAAAGTCTTGATCTTTGTAATGAACGGATAAAGCAGTTAAAAATTGTAACATGTACTTTTTTATTTCAGAAAATAGCCTAGCCACTTCCCAAAGCGGTCCAAAATTGGTCCGTTACCCTATTAAGGAAAATAGTTGAAATCTCATATATATCAAGGAAGCGTGTTTGTTTGCGAGCCTTCAAAAAATAGATATTTCAAGATTTTTAAATTACAATTTTACTTACTCAAAAATAAACCAGGTTTTTCCCAATTTGAAACTCAACTTATAGGTTTTAAGAGCAAGTTCACTGGTGTTGGGAAAAAGTGGTAGAAATTTTGACATTTTGAAAATTTTACTATTCCAAAATGTTTTCAAGATCTTTGGGCGTTGTATTTTTCACAGCACTGTTTCTATTTCAGCCGTATGTGATAGAAATATTGCTATTTTTGCCACAGATCTTCAAAATGTTTTTGCATGGCAAAATTTTCAAAATGTGCAAAATGTGAAAAAAATTTCTACCACTTTTTCCCAACACCAGTGAACTTGCTCTTGTAATCACCAATATCGTTTGAATTTACTGCAATCAATGATCATGTTTTATATTTCACACATCAGTAAGTATTTTTAAAATTTTAGGTATAACGAAATAGCAACCTCTTCCAAAATAATCAAAAAATGAATAAAAAAAATGATCCAAGTTCCCCCAGTTTACGGTGCACATTACGTTACTAAGTAGCTTCACTGAAACTTTCATCGATTTCCCTCCATACATTCAAAAGTTATTTCCTTAGATTACCACTTTTGAGAATTTCGATTCTCCGATTCTCTGATTCTCAAATATTAAGATTTTCATTTTTTAGTTTCTAAGACTTTCAGATTTACAAATTTTCAAATACTGAAATTAATAAAATCTCATATTATCAGATTCTTAGATTTGTTGATTCTTAGATTCTTAAATTAAGAATGTAATAATCAAATATTTAGATTTTTAAATAAATAAATTATTAGATACTCAGATTCTCAAATTCTAAGATTTTGTTAGCAAGTAGGGGGTGTCGTGGCCATATTTTTCGACCTCACTTTTAACTAAACGCTTTTCCTTTATTTTATTCGTACTCCAGGGTCCTTCTCCTACATTCAGTTTCTCAAACTCTCAGGTTTACAGATTCTTAAAAACGCAGATTATCAAATTATTAAATTCTCAAATTCCCCGTTGCTCAGATTCTTAGATTCTCAGATTTTCATATTTTCAGATTATTTGATCCTCAGATTTTCAAATAAAATGATTTTCAGATTCTAAGATTCTCTGATCCTAAAATACCGTTTTAGAGGTGTAAAACACGCATTTTTTTGCCAAAGTTTTTAGGCCAATCATGACGGTGCGTAGAATGGGGCCTAATTCATAGCACCAAAAATTATCATTAAATAAGATAATTGATTCACATTCTGATTCTCAGATTCTCAGATCCTAAGATTCGTAGATTCTTTGATTTTCGGTTTCATAGATTTCCAGATTTTCTGATTTTCATGTTGTCAAATTTTTGGATTTTTGGATACTCAGATTTTTTCATTTTCATTAAGAATCTTGATTATCAAGAGTCAGATTCGGAAATTTTGCGATTCTCGGATTCTTGGATTCTCAGTCGCTCAGATTCTGAGATTCTAGGAATCTCAGATTTTTTTTTGATATGACGATTCTTAAATCTTCAGGTTCTCAGATTTTTGATTCTCTGATAGCCAAATCCTGAGATTCTCAAATTTGTCGAATCTGAAAGATCGAAGATTTGATGCTCATATTCTAGGATTCTCAAATTTTTAGATTCTCTTAGTTTATCAGATTCTCGGATTCTTAGAATCTTGAAGTTTGTCAGATTTTCAGATTCTCTGATTGTCAGATTCTCAGTTTCTCAGATTTTTTTATCGTGAGATTTCCAGATTTAGGATTCTTAACTTCTCAGATTCTTAGAATTTCAAATTAAAAAATTCTCAGATTCTCAGAATTTAGATTCGCTCTTCACTGATTATCTAATTTTCAAATTCTCAGACCCTCCCCAGATGCTTATATTCTCTATTTTTCAGATTTCCTTATATTAAGATTCTCGTTATTTGTATAAACTATGAATATATTAATATCGATATCAAACTTTGTACATCACTGTTTCGAGAAAAATGCTTTCAAAGTTTGACAGCTCCATCAGCTCCTAACAACAATTTTTTTTTGTTTCTCGAAAAACAAACATCCTTCAGTTAAGGTTGTACGCACAAAACGTAGATCTTCGAACGTCAGCTGAGTGATAATTTTGTTATCATGCCCTGAATGTTAAATTTAGTATAATTTTGCCCGGATAAAAGTGGCACAGTTCCAAAAATTTGGGTATCGTATTCGACTGGAAGATAGCACAGCGATGACAAATTTTGCTTTCAATAAAAGCTTGTTAATACCTCGTTTAGGCATCCTTTTGATAAACATTTTGAAACCACAACGATGCCAAATTTTGGAAATAAATTATACCTTAAAGTGGCATAAATTATACCTTAAAGTGGCTAAACAAGGCATCATTAAGGTTTCAGTGAAACCTACACATGTGATTATCGAAGTATATGAAAGATTAGACCCAAACTTTGGCATTGTATCACCTTTATTCGGGCAAAATGATACAAAATTTTACTTTTAACCCATGGTAGCAAAATGAGGTATAACTTTACCATAACAGTCTGCTTGGGATACGATATCCCTAAGCGTTGTTTTGTCTATTAATTTCTGTCAACAACACCATCCCATCGGCTTCATATGAAAATACACATGATAGGACACGCCCTCAAAAACCTCAAAGCTCTGTAATTCGATAACGGTTGGTTGGTCTATATAGTCTAATGGATTATCCGGGGCTGTTGGATCTGCAAACTAGCTTTCCGGATTTCTGTCTTGATTAGCACAAAAATGCTGTGCTGGTGATGCTGCGGTTGTTGGAAGACAACCAATAACCAGCATGTCATCAGCAGGACATCCATTAACTTATTATTATTTATCTGATTCTGGCTATGGGTTGATGAAGGGCTGACAGTTGTTTTGATTAAAACCAACCGGCAGTGAGTCATGGTGATGCATTAGTTCAATTTTTCTAGCGTCAACACAGTTTTCACATGTAATGGAGAATTTCGTTGAAAATGCAACAAAAAATTTTGTCTACCTTTTTTGTTTCGTTTAAAAATGCAACGAAAAAAGGTGTCCAAAAATAATCACCCAAAATGTTTCGGATTATTCCACTTCAGCACAATTTTCTCCTCTATAGACAGATGATACGCTAAATGCAGACTAAAGTTCGCAGCGGCAAAAGATAAGTAGGAGGGTCTTTGCAAAGTTTCTGTAAGTATTTTTCCTTAGCCCGCAGCGGCCGATCGAGGAAAAACGGTAGGAAAATTTTCACTCGACCCATCCATGACCCAAAGCCGTCCTTTTTATGTTTTCAACGAAAAAATTCACCACATCCGTCGTCGTCGTCGTCTTCGTCTTCGACGGCTTGCCGTCATCTGTAGCGTGGCGAACCTTTTTCCCACGCATCATCATAATTTTGATCCCCATTCCCGGTGCTGCCATCTATACATGTGTATTTACTGAGAACGAACCGGTCGTTATCCAGCGATTTCCTAAATTATAGTTACTGTACTATGCTTTGTTCCAATCCAATCTTCTTTACCCCTGAATACATTATTTTCCCCCAATTTCCGGATAACTTACGTAGGTACGAGCACATGTGAAGTAAGGATTCGTGATATCTTCAAAGACATTACCCGCCCGAGGTACATACCTAAATTTTTACCCGGCTGCAATCGGTTGTTGGCAGAAAGCAATTTATTTTACGTGTGTGTTGAAAGATGTTTGTTATGAAAGTTTTTTCGCTTTTCATTTGCTTCTGGCGAAATACAACTTTCAGGTTGTTTTTTTTTCGTTGTTGCTTCAGATGATAAATGAATTTTCCGGTTCGAGGCAAGTGTGGTTACACAAGCACTGCCAAAACTGATTGTTGAGAGTGACGTACAAATTAGATCGCGCGATCCATATTTCTTTCAAATTATATATTAAGTTCGTATTCGGAGGTTAACTTATAACCAATGCCTAACCTCAACCTTTGATAGATCAGTTTTATTTTTCCGTTGGTGCCGTCTATTTACTAATAAACATTCTTAGACAGATAAAATTTAAATCAACTCATATGAGATTGGATATATTCATTTCAAACGTAATTACATCACATAAAGGGTGATACGGTCAAAATTTGGTCAATATCAACTTGACGTATTTCTTTCAATTTTGCATTTAAAAAACCTGAACACCCCTCATTTTGAAGGTGTGTGTGTGTGTGTGTGTGTGTGTGTGTGTGTGTGTGTGTGTGTGTGTGTGTGTAGATATTGCTCCTATTTTGATTTTGGAATTCACTCTTCAGTTGTCAAAATGCCGTCCAAGGAAGAAGAGCAGCGTATCAAAATTTTGTTCGCGCATCGTGAAAATCCGAGCTACTCGCACGCAAAGCTGGCAAAATCGCTAAAAGTTGCCAAATCAATAGTTACAAATGTAATTAAAGTGTTTGGGGAACGTTTGTCGATAGCCAGGAAGTCTGGATCGGGGGGAAATCGAAAACCGGAAGCCGCTGAGAAGAGAGTTGCCGGTAGTTTTAAGCGAAACCCTAACCTCTCTCTCCGAGATGCCGCAAATAAGCTAGGTGTATCGTCTACAACCGTGCATGGAGCCAAAAAACGAGCCGGACTATCGACTTACAAGAAGGTAGTGACTCCACATCGCGATGATAAACAAAATACGACGGCCAAAGCGCGATCCCGGAGGCTGTACACGACGATGCTGACGAAGTTTGACTGCGTGGTAATGGACGACGAAACCTACGTCAAAGCCGACTACAAGCAGCTTCCGGGATAGGAGTATTATACGGCAAAAGGAAGGGGAAAGGTAGCAGATATTTTCTAGCACATGAAACTGTCAAAGTTCGCGAAGAAATATCTGATTTGGCAAGTTATCTGTACTTGTGGCTTGAAAAGCAGCTATGGAGTGGTACGCCGCCAACAACGTGCAGGTGGTTCCCAAGGCAAGAACCTTCCCAACACGCCAGAGCTCCGCCCAAGTGAGAAATACTGGGCTATTGTCAAGCAGAACTTAAAGAAGACCAAAAAAACTGCCAAGGACGAGCAGCAGTTCAAGGCAAACTGGCTTTCTGCAGCGAAGAAGGTGGACAAGGTGGCTGTACAAAATCTGATGGCAGGGGTTAAGCGTAAGGCCCGGCAATTCGGATTTGGAAAAGCAAAAGCCTAACTGAATATTTTTCCTGAATTTTATACTAATTAAACTTGAAAAGAAATTTAATTTGATTTTTTAAATAAACGATTTTACCGATTTACACGCGTTTTTTCTTGACCAAATTTTGACCGTATCACCCTTTCTTATGTCTTTCGGTATTAAACAACGCAAATTAGAATAACATTAGCACGTTTATTGAAGTCTGAAAAACCAATTAGTTGTAGAGCAAATATGAAACGGGGTTTTCTTTTCAGTGCTCGCTTTTAGACACACAGGGTCGAGTGCGTTTCCAGCCAGTCTTCACCACCTTCTGGATACCGGGTTCGCCGTAGAGTCGCGCGAGCTCGTGGTTCATCCTTCGCCTCCACACTCCGTTCTCCTGCATGCCACCAAAGATGGTTCTTAACACTCGTCGCTTGAATACTCGGAGTGTATGCAGGTCCTCTTCGAGCAATCACCATGTCTCGTGCCCGTAGAGAATAATCGAGCTAATGAGCGTCATGTTCAGGTTACACTTCGTGCGAAAACTAAACCTTCTCGATCGCAGTTGCTTGTGGAGTCCATAGTAGCATGATTTCCGCTGATCATTCGCCGCTGGATCACACGGCTGGTGTCTTTGTCTGCGGCCACCAGTGAGCTGAGATAGACAAAGTCTTCCACTATCTCCAGCTCGTCGTCGTCGATTGTGACCTTGTTATTATTGGACAAGCGGGTTTGGTCGGTCTCGGTCCGCAACTTACTTACTTAATGTTCCCGAGCCAAACCTCCAATGCATAGGGCCGTGGTAAAAGACATTCTCGGTTGACGAACCGAAGCTAGCATCTTCACTTGGGCCTAGTCAAGACTCTCGTCGACAGTTTGTATTTCGGCGGCTAGACTTCGCCGCCAGGAGTTGGGTCTGCCCCTTCTTCGATGTCCTTCTGGATTCCACTCAAGCGTCTCTCTGCAAATCTCGTTCTCATCTCTTCGCAGCGTGTGCCCGTCTCCACTTACGTTCCCAAATCTCGATTTCAAGCGTCCTTCGATGACACCGGCGATGTAGTTCCTCATTTGAGATCCAGTGAGCCACCGGATCCGCAAGCCAGCGCATGTATTTGGTCTTGGACGTATAAATCATTAACACAATTTTTCCTGCTTCGCGTTTCAGATTGCGATAGATTTCCTCCACCGCCGCAGATGATCTGCCGACTTTATCATTGTCATCGACAAAGTAGATAAGTTGACTTGACAAAGTAGATAAGTTGACGCCACCGCCACCTCCCTGCTGATCGTGCCCCGCATTTTGCCACCGCTCGTCGAAAACACCTTTCTGCCATAGCATCCTCCCATCACGGTAGTGATCGAACGTCGGTGGTAGTAGAACCTCTCTTCCGCTCCTTGTGACCGTTGTCACTGACAAAGGAATACGACTCGGATGCATATTTCCTGTTGATTCCCACCAAATGGGCCGTTGGATCACTGCTGGTCTTGGCCCGTCTTTGTTACCAGGTTGCTCAATGATGTTCGGTTGATTGATGTGTTCTGGTTGAGCGAAAACAAACTCGCCCAGAAGAAAGTCCAGCGGAAGTTTATCAGCGCGTTCAGGGATGACTCGTGTCTTGGACGAAGCTGGTTGATATGCGACCAGATCAGGCCCGCACGTTGGCCGTCTACCCACACGTTGTATTTAGTTCACCGAGTCGAGCCTTTCGATGATCTTGCCTGCCTCCCAGTACTATAATCGTTCCGCTTGTGCACCTTTGCATACACCAAGTTTTCAGTTGCAAATTCTGGTTTCTGGTCGTTCTCAGCAGCCGTCTTCATGTCAGCTACCAGTGTTGGTGGTGGTCGTAGAATGTCGAGTATGGTACGCATTCGACGTCCAATCATCAGTTCACTTGGTGATTTCAACTCGGTTGTTCTGCTCGGCGTCGACCTGCAGGTTGCCAGAAACAGGTCGAGTGTCTCCTGCAGTGGTTCTCGTGTGTTGGTTTTCTCCATCTCTCGTTTGACAATGTGAACAAAGCGTTCTGCTTAAAGCATGGATCACTACAAATCTGGACGCGTTAAAACGGGTCTATCTCGGAGCTATGTAAACGAAAAAAAAAGTTTTATAATTAAAATGTAGGGTTTTTATTGCACTTCAAAAGAAAAATAAGTAAAAAAAATATTTCGATGTTTTTTTGATAAAATTTCGAACTTTTCGTCTAGAACCACTCATCAAAGTTTGGACACCCTATTCACTGACCTCAGCGGCCATTTTGTTCCACAATCTCTTCATCTCTGTTGCTTCCCGAGTCGTCCTACCATTCTTCTTCATCTTCTGCTTGACAATTGCCCAAAATTTTTCGATAGGGCGGAATTGAGGACAGTTGAGTGGGTTGATGTCCTTTTCAACAAAATCTACCCGTTGGCCGACTACCACTGTAGTACCTCCTAGCTGTAGTGGCAGCATGCCAAATCTGGCGAAAACTTTACTGGTCTTTTGTGAGATCTATTGTACGAAAAAAAACATTTTTTAGGGCACTCCTTCTTGTACATTTCGGAGTCCATGGTCTTGTTTTTCACAAAATCCGGGATTTTTCGTCCGCAGCTGCAAATACCTTGCCAGATCAAACACTTTCTTGCCAACTTATCGGCAAAAACGAATTTGAACTTGGCGGGGACATCACCCCGACCAGTGCAGTGCACCACTGCAGTGGCTTTATAAAATTTTTGGCTAGGAAGCTGCCCAAAATCCATCTTCGCGTACGTTTCGTCATCCATGAGGATGCATCCGTCGTACTTCGTTGGAATCTTGTTGTATAACTTCCGGGCACGTCCTTTGGCTACTAAATTCTGCTTCAATGTCCGGTTTGATTGCTTACTGGCCCGATAGGATCGTATTCCTTCGCGGAGACTAATCCTTCTGACGGTGTACCGGTCGACGTTGAATTTCTTGGCGATGTCGTAGTCCGACTACCCTGTGTTTGCCTTGATCGTTCTCAACACCTTCAAATGCAGTTTGTGATTCTTAGGTCCACTATAACGCTTGGTATGAACCTGCCGATCGATAGTATGCATCTCACGGAAACGTTTGAGAACGCTGCACACGGTTGATTTGAGCATTTTTAACGATTTCGCGATTTTTTTAACCCGACCATGTCGGTTTTTAACGTGAGTGTCCAAAATTTATTTTCGTCTCGCGGCTTCCATCACGTGTAACTTTTTTGAAACAAAACGAATCGTAATGAAATTTTCAGCACTGATAGAGGAAACATTTCCGAACAAAGTACTGTCAAAACATTCCAGATCCAACAACTAGGAGCGCAATGGTATAATAAACAGATGATGATCCATGCTCTACCCGTTGGATTGGGGATGATAGGGCACGGTGAGTGATTGTGAGTGATTCCGTCCGTTTTGCAGTGCGAATCAAATTCGTCGCTTATGAACTGAGCAGCGTTGTCCAACACAATCACCATCGGTAGGCCAAGGCTTGCGAACATGCTTTGAAGAAATTGGATATTGGTCCTTACGGTCGTCGTCGTTGTGGTCGGGTAAATCTTAGGCCATCGCGAGAAGGCGTCCACGATGTTGAGAGAATAGAGACCATTGATTAGCCCCACGTAGTCGATGTAAACGCGTTCCCAAGGTGCCGCTAGTGTAGGCCAAGCGTCTGGTGGAGAGTGCGGGGGGGATTTTGCAACTGCAGCACAGGCCACGCACTGTTTCACTTGTTCCTCCACTTGCTTGTCGATGTGTGGCTAGTTGACGATACTTCTAGCTAGACTTTTCATCCTTTCTATTCCCGGGTGACCGTGGTGCAGGCGTTGCAAAAATCGATTCTTGCATATTTCTGGCACCACCACTCGTTGTCCGAAAAAAATGCAGCCCTGACAAATGCCAGACCCTCCTTTCGGCTGTAGAAAGCCTGCACGTCCATGTTGTCGATTTCAATTGCGCTGGCCGACCGCAAAAAAGGTGTGTTGCTAGTCTTCTAGGATCGCCGACATGTTGTCCTCGAGGTACACAGCAGCGATGACGTTCTCTTCATCCGGTTTGGTCGCCGAATCGATGAGTCTTGAGAGTAAATAAGTCTAAGGAAAGAACTTTAGTCCCAACAGGGTGAGGGCTTCCTTGTCGATTTGCCCGTACGTCTTTTCCGCCGGGGTCAACGATCACGAGGCGCTTATTCTCGCCTCGGGAAACGATGTCGGATCATGGCGACCGTTATGTAGAATTTACACTCTTAGATTTTGACCCGAAAATCGAAATCTTGGATTCGTTGCTGGGTTTGTTACAAATTTAAGTCGTGTTCAGAGCGCGTTCGACCGAATACCAGCACGTCATCGAGAAACGACGCAACTCCTTCCTGGCCGCCGAGCATGTTGTCAACGACCTTCTAGAACGCCCCAGGAGCAAGTTTCACTCCCGGTGGTAGACGCTTGTCTTTGAACAGTCCCTTGTGTGTATTCATCGTTAACAGCTTCTGCAACTCTTCCTCCACCTAACATGCGGAACGCTTGGTGGCCTCTCGGAACTTGACATCACACTCGAACTCCCACTCCAACGGCAGTTGGTTGTCTGTTCAGGGCCGCGGTAAAAGACCTCCACTGTTGACAATCCGGAGCCAACGTCTTCACTTGGTCTCAGTCAAGACTCTCGTCGACAGTTCGTACTCCAGCCGTACTCCGTACTCCGCTAGGCTTCGCCGCCACGCGTTTCTGGGCCTGCCTCTGCTTCGAAGTCCCTCTGGATTCCTCTGCAAGCCTCGTTCTCATCTCTTTGAAGCGTGTGCCCAATCCATCTCTACTTACTGTTAAATGTTAAAAGTTTTTTTTTGTTCTTTTCTTATCGTAAATTGAAACCTAATTCGATACTTTCATCGGGACAATTTTAGCGTATTGACAGTGTAATTTTCTATAACATTGTACGTTTCCTGTATATTTTCTATATAATGCATATGGATTACTCAATAAGATGTTTCCATCTATTTTAATTAAATTTTTCATAAAAACACACATATTTATAGGAATATTACCCAATTTCAGCACAATAACAATCGTCGAAACCGTCCCTTTATTATCCCGAAACCAAATGTTCAATTTACGGGCAGTTGATTATGGATCGATGTAATTATTTAAATCATGTTGCATGAGTTGCTGTTAATGCAGAAAACAACACCATCCAACCAGGATGCGGCAGGAGGACATAATATCGATATCCTTCGTGCAAACAGGCTATTAATTTCGGAAATGCCAATCCACTGCATAGACATCGTTTATTTCAATTTACTCGTTTGTTTTTATTCAGGTTGTTTTTGTCAGCTCGAACAAACTGCATCCAGCCAGCCATCGATTTCGACGGTGGGTTTTCTCGAATGGCGAATCTTCGCGGCATTCTGTTTGTGTTGTATGTTTGTGCAGCTCAACTCAGTAATTGAAGTCCTATTTACATTTCAATATCGCTATCCACTCGGATCGATTCGGTAATTATAATGAAATTGCGCTCTCGCGTAAAGGTCAAAAATGTTGGGCACCGGTTGAGATTAACATTTAATTATTTTCAATACTCGATGTCACATTTTGGTGGAATCCATCACATTGCAGCAACGATGCATTCAATTAACTTATGTGCTGACACTTTGACGGTCATAATTAAGTGATACAATAAATTTCACACTCCGGGTGGTTTTTCATCAATCAATCGAAGGGTGTCCGGTTTGGTTTGACTTGGTGGTTATTGTATCTTCAGTGAGTTGTGATGGGAAAAATGGTAATGTACTATGAATCTTTAATGAAAAAAATTAACTTGAACGTATTGAACATTCCGAGTGCTCTTTCTAAATTACAAAAAGAGGCTTCAATCTGCTGTCGAAATTATTTCAAGGCTGAGTACTTGTATTTGGATATATACCATGGCCGTAGTAACGGGAGGAGGGGCGGGGTGTTGGGGGTAAACCGTCCCCCCCACCACCATGAGGGTCCAAAAATGTCAAGTAAAATGTTCTTCTCTAAACTCAAAATTTAAAATTAACTCTTAGCGTACATCTTTCGAGGATAAGGCTACGATCATTTCCGGTCAGGATACAAACGTGTGTATTTTAAAAACTATACTCTTGACCGAAAAACTTTCTATGGAGGAAATGAAGGTCTAAATATGATATTTAATGTAAAAATATTAAAAAAAAAATTATCATTGGTTACACATCATTGGTCATTGGTTCTTACTTTATCATAAAATATCTTTTTTATCTTTGCACACTTCGCAGCTTTACCACAGAAGCAAAAACCTTTGCAAAATCATGATAGTTTACACAAATTCAACTGGAAAAACTAATTGAAATCTGGTTGGTACCGTTTTATGAGTAGGTATCTCCAAGAATTTGATCTCTAAAATTCGGTTTTACCATAAATTTTTTGTCCATCAGAACACATCTGTCACATTGCGTAAAAACCGGATGTCCAGATTGCGATCTATGGAACTACTCACTATAAGTTGGTGTTAACTATTAAGGCAACACTTTTTGCCAACCGGAAACGGATTTACTGCATAGTTAAGGGGTCTGCATTTATTTATTCCCTATAACCATAGACTTTTTACCATAGTTGAGATCAAGGGTTCCACTCCGATGCTTGGTTTGAGCTTCGTGAGCACCCTAGAGAGGCTCCTTAACCATATGGTCGAAAAAAAATTCAAAAAATCAACAGGTCAGGAGTTTTTCAGTCACAATGAAGAATTTCCGAGGCAATTGTGCAAAATTATTTTTACCAAGTCTTTTCGAATTTCAAATATAATATCTCAAACACACGTTAACTAACAAATCTGAAAAAAATAGGCAAGATAGTCCTTTTCATAACCAACACAAAACTGCTAAAATTTTACATATCCGAGCTCTAGTAACGTATTTATCACTAAAATAAAGTGCCTGGATACTAAATGATCATAGCCTTATGTTGGCTAGCATCTTAGCATGTTAAAACCACCAACCCACAGAAAGTTTACTATGTATGCCGTGACCGGGATTCGATCTCATACCCGCTAGCTTAGAAGACTTGAAGGCTATCCTCTACGCCACGGGATGTGGCTGGTTACCAAATTGCTCGGATTTAACCCAAATGTTTTAACTTTATTTAAAAAATCAAAAATCGAAAAATCAAAAAATTCAAATTTCGTGATCACAATTTTCGATTTTGTATCCGAAACAATTTTTTGACCTTATTTTATACAAATAAACTAGCTGATGTGATTCGATGAAAAAAAACAGTTTTCGAGCTTTTTAATTCTTGAAGAATTCCCAAAATTGGCTGGGTATTGCCCATATTTTGGGTAGAAAACTTTGAAATCGATTGCCCGCAAGGTTTTTAGATCAAAGAGTCTGGATTTGCCCTGCCCAGATGAGTCGAAAAAATATCTGATAAGCTAAGGTGTGAATTATTTCCGATCTTCTGGTTCCAATTTATTTTCGTTAAAATCAAAATTTGTTGCCATAGGAGATTTCTGGTCAAGAATTGTGTTATAAATTGTGTAAATTGTGTGTTGTTTTAGTTCATAACTATTGGGATTTTTTTTATTTTAGATTTAAAAAACGATATCAAAAAAAGGATTTTGAATTTTTATTCAGGTTCAAAATGCAGAATTTGAAACTTTATAAGTGAAATGCCTTAATAAAACCATTTGTAAATAAAAAAAAATGCAGAATTTTAATTCGTAAAAATTCAAAAAATTGCCCAAGAAAAACACCACAGGTGAAAACTACTGTTAGAAAATAAGATCTGCATTATTTTTCAAGATTACGTTCGCATTCGCATTCGCATAAACAGTCGCCTAAAACTTCGGTTGGCGCTACTCGTCAACTCTCCGTTTTATGAAATTACAGTCATTAAGAATTGCATCACCTTCTCCCTAAATGGTGTTACACTTCCTGACTTTCAATTTCAAAAGAAGCAAAGTCTTCCAATTTGTTGCCTCAGATTATAGAATCTCTTAAATTGAAAAACTTGCCCCCACAGAATGTTGAAGGTGCCCTGGCCGAACCCTGCGGACTGTGTGGGGAAAGGGAAAGGTATATTAGTCGCTTTAAGTGACTTACGTTTACTTAAACGGTAGATGCAGAGATACGATCCACCCATGAACGTGGGGAGGTTTCAGAGTGGTAATTTGGGGAAGGTAAACCCTGGGAGATGCTAGGCCAGCATTGCGGGTGATCATTTCGTCCTACACCTCATATGCTCCTAAAGTTTCCTACTGAAACTCCTAGAACTGACAGTGAGGCTTATGAACAACAATCTCGAGATGTTTAATATGAATCTATTATTAATTTTTTCCTGATAAACTCATAAATTTTCAAATCAATTGTTGCTAAACATATTCATGATGAATTAGAAACTTTAAAATGTACCTGAACAAAGTAGTAGTAAATTAGATTTTAAAAATTGTGATTACATAATTGTTTTGAAAATTTATGGTACAATTTCTAGCTAACCTCAATTTATTATTTGTTCTCATACAAGAGTAGTTAAAAATATATTGTATAATTTCAAAATTAAGATCTAAAAAAATGTCGAATTAATCGATGATATATGAAATCGTAGTAAAGTTACACAGATCTATTTTCCTGTCAGGAATCAAGCTACTTGATTTGAATCGTTTTTGTCAATTTTTAATTTGTCTACCGATTAGACATGAATACGAACCATGTTACTGGTCTTCAAATTTTCGTCTTGTTTTACTGTTTTGAGAAGAACATTTATTATAACATATACCTAACATAAATACCAACAAATGTAAAAATCGAATTGAAAAAGGAAAAATACATCAATATTTTCTTACATTCGAAGCAACTCTTTCAGCCATTTAAAATTGTGGTAAAACAGTTATGTCTTAAGTTGCGCAGAATTTAAACGCTAATGTAAGCGATTGTTTCCTTTGACCGAAACATAAAACTATAAAAACTCCTATTTAGCTCTGATTTTAAATATTCTAAAGAAAAATTAATGCTTGAAACCGCAAAGAACTATTAATTGAATTCAAATCGAAGTTAACTAAAAACAAAATAGAGACCGATCGATAAAACTACTGATGTAAAAGTTGATAAAAAACTGAATAAATACTTAGCTTGAGTTGAGGACTTCTTACAACTCCTTCAAGAACATATTTGAATCAGGCTTGAAAGGACCCTCGGAACATGGTGTCCAGAAATGACCAACGGTGTACCGCAAGACTTCTTCAACCGTCAGGAGGGAACAACTTTCAGCAACTTGATCAGCTCGCTCGAAATTGCTGACCGTTTGTCTGTTTGGCCGAAGGGTACTCACGTGGCTAATGACCGTCTGTCTGTTCTGTAAGATCCATCCACACACATCGTTTGCTCCATTTGAAGCTTTCCATATCGGCATAATCACGATAACAACACTTAATTTTTGTAATATTTTGTCTTCAAATTACTAATAATCAAAGGTTTGAAGAACCTCTTAGCTGAATGAAACTATTATTTCATCTATGAAACTATCTTCAAATTAAATTAAGAAAACTGGAGCTGGGAAAAACACGTCATTTTCCTGTCGTTGACTACTTCGATCCATTATTTTTCAAGATTACGTTCTTTGAAAAATCTAAATTTAAATTTAAGTTTTTTCACAAGATTTAAAAAATTAAATAAATTATCAATGATAATTAATTTTTTTGTGTAAGACAGACGAACTATCACACTATTATTTCGCAAAATTTGAGTTTTCTTAAATAATTGTGACCTGAGATATACTAATTCTACGATAATCAAACTTTTTGGAGTTTACTTTTGCAGATAGATTGTAGAAAGTAACGCGATATTGCAATTTGAAATTTAAAATTCTTAAAAGTCCGATTTTCGTGAAATTACTGTATCTCAGGCCACACATATTTCAGAATAAGGTTACCAGAATTTTTTCTGCACAAAGCTGGGCCGGAAAAAACCGGGCAAATTTATATAAAAACTTGGCAAAGTCCGGGCATTTGTTTTAAAAATTGTCAACCAAACATCCGGACAAATTTTGTCAAAGCCCAAAAAGTACTCAACAAAAATCAAGAAACAAAAATTGAAAATAATTTTTTTCATAACAATTTATCGCAAGATTTTAAATCGTGTTAAAGGCATCCAATAAACTTTTCATGATCGTTTTTATAAAACTTGCTCAAAACATTTCGTTTTCAATAAAAAAAAATAACACAATTTGTTTTTGTTTGTTAAATTTGCCTAATAAAGTGAATAAATCCAGGCAAAATCCGGGCTTTTTTCTATGAAATCCAGGCACCCGGGCTAGGCAATCTGACAACCTTATTATAAAAAACTAAAATTTTGAGAAATATAATTGTTGATCTATCTTACGCAAAAAAAATTAAACAAATAATATTGACTCTGCATATGATTTTGAATGGTATGTTAAGATTATCCTTCTCTTGATTTTGTTCGAATAATACATTAATTTTGCCCAGATTTGTTCGGATATTGCCCGGTTTTTTAATTGGAGAAAAAAAATTAAATTCCTGGTTTTGCCAGGAAAAATGGGATGAATTCCACCAAAAAAGGAAGTATTTTCAGAAACTCAACCTCCCACCAATAGAAAAAAAATCATCTTTTGAAGTTTTTAATTTCCATTTTATGAAATAAAAGAATACATACCTGTACTTTACACATTTTGTTTAAAGCATAATAATTGTTTTCCAGTTTTTTTTCCTATTCAAAATACCTCAACTTTTTATTCTTAAGACAGTTATGAATGCACCTCTAGAAAACTAATCGTAAGATCGGAAAAAAGGTAATCTTAGTATTATTTAAGGAAAAATAAGAAAAAAAAAAGTTACAGAGGTTGTATATAAGAAACGACCGAGAAGTTCACGTAGAATTACAATGTCTTTGTGCGTCAATATGCTTTTCGTCTTAAATTAGCATTCTAGAATAAAGTATGTCGAATTTGTTTTAAAGGAATTTATCTTCAGGAAAAATCATTCTTCCCTAAATTGTCGTTTGATACCTATTAATGGTCTAAAACGACCCATAAAGATAGTATGCAGCTTTTTCAACTGCATAGCAAAAGGCCGTCGAAATGATTGCGCCCGGCAGTTATGCAAGTAATGTGACCAACACACGAGCTTTGTATCAAACGCTTGCGAGAAAAGCTTACAACGACTGCTTTGATCTAAACGCTTGACTCAATGCAAAACTTTCAAACTGTTTAGCCTTATGAGTCTCGTTGGAATCAGTATCTTGTTTTTATTTCCCTTCAGATCACCTAGCAATCACTAGCTAAAAATGTTGCTTTTACCTAGGATTCCGAGGCAATCGTTGGATCAACTATGTTTTCATATAATCAAACTTCAATAAACGGCCCTTTTCAGGGCCAAAATTTTAAAAAGAGAGAGTCTTGACTTTTCTGTTAACATTCAGGGATGACGAGTGCGATGGGTGGGTGGTGTGGATGGTCTGGATGGGTGGGTGGTGGTGATGTGGGATAGGTGGGTGGATGGTGGTGGTGTGCGATGGGGGGTGGGTGGTGGTTGTGTGCGATGGGTGAGTGGGTGGTGGTTGTGTGCGATGGGTGAGTGGGTGGTGGTGGTGTGCGATGGGTGGGTGGTGGTGGTGTGCGATGGGTGGGTGGTAAGGATGGATGGTGGTGTTCGATGGGCCAGTAGCATGGAAGGCCGGGTGGTGGTGTGCGATGTGCGTGAGAAAAGGATGGGTGGGTGGTGGCGTGCGATAGGTGGATGGTGAGTGATGGGTGGTGTTGGGATGTGTGGTGGGGAGGTGTACGGTGGGTGATGGTGGGAAATAAGCTGCGGTGGGCGGGTGGTGTTCCATGAGCAGTGACGAGAGGTGTGTGTGGCATGGCGATGGAAGGTGCTGATAGAAGGTGCTGATGGGAGGTGTGTGTGTGTGTGTGTGTGTGTGTGTGTGTATGTGTGTGTGTGCGCGTGTGTGTGTGTGGGTGTGTGTGTGTGTGTGTGTGTGTGTGTGTGTGTGTGTGTGTGTGTGTGTGTGTGTGTGTGTGTGTGTGTGTGTGTGTGTGTGTGTTTGGTGATTGGTGTCGCGGGTGATCTGAGCTATCACTACTTGCTCCCGCTGCAGTTGGCCATCTCTGTTCTGCTCTGCCCATGTGACAGGTTTGAATTTCTCTGAAAAAGTGAAACAAACCGTCAGTCGACCCCTTCTTTTATTCCTTTCGCTTGAAAAAAAAAAATAAAACTCATGAAGGGGCGGGGCGTCCTAGTTTTCTTTCACTTTCGAATAGCCAATCAACGTTGAGCAGGCTTGGTATGTCTTTTAAGAAAGATGTCTTTGAAAGAGGCGTTTTTCGTGACGCGAGATCCGTTCGCGAATTTCAATTTGCCCCCCTATAGTGTTGCCGTAAGACGTAATTCTACGTCAAAATATTTATCGTTTTTTTTTTTTGTAAAAAATATTCCTACTTTTTTCTTGATAGCTCCCATCGGTCGGCGCATACTTTTTTTTAGTTATGGTTTTGATCATATTTTTCTAGAAATACTTCATATAATCGATGATTTAGGTGACTACATCCTTCTTCTTCAATTTCTGCTACTGTTTTGTTTGATCATTACTTCTTATTTGACAGAAACTGGAGCCAATTTGGTGGATTCAGTTGTTTTGAGTTTACCAAAGCTTGATTATTTTTGTGCTTCTGAAAAGCGTTTTTTACTGAAATGGCAGCTGGCAAAATCAGACAGAATCATCACAAGACTCTATTAAAAGTAAAATTGATCCGTTGAAATCGTAAATTACGAGATTCCAATCAAAGCTACTCGTTTTAGGCTTTTGAAATCATCGAAATCAAAAGTTTTCGTCATGAATAATTCGTTTTTTTTTCACGGGAGCAGAGTCTTGCCAAATCATGATATTTTTCCGAAAAAAAATTAACAAATTTAAATTTTATTCTGGAAGGGACCTTATCAGAAGCAGAGATGTTACACAATTCAACTGCCTTAACTTGTGAAATATTGTTTGTATTTCATTAGTTTTTTCGTCCATCAAAACTTATCTGTCGTTTCGAATGATGTTTAACCGTAGTTTCCTATCATGTGTGCTCCATTCTTAAACTTGGTTTGAACTTTTTGGACATTTTTTCATACTTTCTCTCTAAAGGATAGTAATTTTCAGTATACACAACTGTTTTGTCAGCATTCGATTTCATAATGATGGATTTTGAAGAAAGCTGTGCACAATCATTCTTGTCTTCTTCTCTTGCATCTTGAATATCTAGGAAAAAGGTTAGTTTTTAAATTTGAAAAAAAAATGGCGGAGTAGTGCTTTTTGCAGGAAACACAACGATATCAAAATTTTGCATGTCCAATCACTAGGGAATTAGATATAATAACCAAACAAAATTGTCCCATTTCTAAATGAACCAAGCTTTAGATCTGTATTTTTTATTCATATCTTTTTTTAATCTGAAAGCTAAACCTAACATTTCAGCTGATGTTCATCTGAGATAGAAGATTCTTGAAATCGAATGTTTGAGACAAAATTTCAAATCTAGTCTATTCTATTCCTTACTTCTATAAGTAAGGAGTGTATTCGGAAAAAATGCAACACTTTGTTTTGAGATTAAGTTTTGAATGCATAGATGTAAATTGGTGAAATTTTCAGCGAAGTTACCTGGTAATCTAATATTAACATATGCTTTTTTTTTTTGATGTTCCGTTAAGTGGTTTTTTAGATAGCGTCCAATGAAGAAATTTTTCGACTATAATGCATACTACGAATCATTTTTTTTTTAATCAATGCTATTTGCCTTCTTCGGCACAAAAACAGTTTATTTAACTTTTTATCACACCACCACGTTTTTGCGTAACGGCACGATTCAAGATCCAACTTAAACAGAGTATAAACTTTTCTGAACTAATATTGCAGTGTTTTGCAGAGAAAACTGTCGTATTTGATGGCAATCTTCTATGTGTTTTAAGCCATTTATCGTGTTAATCGTTGTGGAAGACTGAGTAATTTGCTGTTTGCAATTTCGTTAGCCTCCTCAAGTACCTACTAGACATTAATCTTTTCAAATTTTCTCCTTCATTATTTCCGGAAAATACAGGTGAGGCTGGTGAGTTTCTGGTTGGAAATTGGTGAGGTGGTGAGCGCTAAAGAGTTCGTTTTACTGTCGATAACGAAATTTTTCAAAATATTTCCCCACAAGCGTCAAAATATTTTGCGTACGATTTGACCACCGTAGTTTGTTGATTTTGTTGGGTGGCGGCTTTCTACCTCGTAGAAATGAAGTCAGAGCTATTTTAAAGTCAACTACACGAATCTGTAAAAAAATTGACTTTTATATCACTTCTATCCTCTAATCAAATTTTCGGATTGAGCTTGAATAAACCTCTCACATGCCTCTCACTTCATGGAATCGATAATTTTCACTATTATTCAAATTTTAGCTCACTATTGGGTTCTCTAGAACTTCTTAAACGATTTATCATGTGAACTATGGTCGAATAGTTGATTTTCAGTTGTTTTTGGGTCTTTCACTGAGACTAATCTGGATTTTTCTCGATCCTGCCCAAAAAATTTTGTCAATGAACTTCAGTATTGAACGTTATCTCAAAACTGCTTGACAGTTTTTAACCACATTTTGGGCACGTACCTTTACATTGCTAGGTAGCTTCACTGAAAATTTCATCAATTTCCATCCACGCATTCAAAAGTTATTCCCAAAACAAAGTGTTGCATTTTTTCGAATACACTTCTCAATTCAACAAATAACGAAGCTAAGCCATTTTTGGTTCGCACGCAAAATTTATGTTTAAATGCATCAACATGGTACAACTTGAAATGCGTTCCACTAGACTGGAATTGATTTAAGTGTTTACAAATTAGACACCTTCCTGCTATTGACATCATCATTGCCATGCCAACCAATCATAGCCGATTAAAAAATATGTTGGAAACGGAAGTTCGACAGAAGCCTCGAAATCTCCTTTCAAAGCCTAAAATAGAAATTGACCGAAATTTTTTATTTCGGCTTCGATCAAATTCAAATAGTTTCACTAGAAGGATGTGTGATGATGTGTTGAGTTGACACGTGAATTTGAACGTTGGATGGAAATTGGCATCAGATGTTATTCTCTGGAGCCACGGCGTGGAAGTTTTTAGAGCTTCGCCAATTTTGAAGACAGTGTTTTACAGCTTGAAAAAAATAAACCAACTGAAGCTCAAGTCAATGTCCTTGAAGTATAAACATGTATCACTTTGAGAATGTTTCTTACTTAAATGACTTGTGTTTATGAATCCATTTTGTTAAGACTTAACGTTACCAGGTTTCAAAATGCTAAAGAACAGTGAAAGAATATATTAAAGTAATTTGTGTAAATGTGACAAACATTTTCTTCATCTGTTTATTGATAATTCAAACGGATATCCACTAAATTCATTTCATAATATCACAAAACAAGCCACAACTTCGGATTATGGGTATATACGCATATTAAATTGTGATAGTTCAGCATCGAATGACATAACGAAACTAATTAGCATGAAACTCGATAATTAGGCAATCTGATACGATTTTCAGTCCGAATACCACAATGCGTCACTGGCGACGCCATTCGCAAAAACCTACCCGGTTGGTTCAACTAAAGCTTCAACCAAAACACTTTGTCAGTTGTCTGTCGAGTTTGGGATTCGGTGGAATTGCTCGCTAGACATTTTCCAACATCAAAATACTCAAAGTCACCATAGGTACTACTAAACTCCAGGAACGCATCCAGTTTCCGGGAACGAAAGCCGTCGTCATCATTGTTGCTTTGATAAAATATATCCACCATCCATAGATTGTTATTTCATCAACATAAAACCCTGGGAACCCTCGAGTCGTGTATCACCTCTAAACTAAACTTGATGTCCTAGGACCTAGTAAAATAACTTCGCCATTGCGAAATTTGAGGACGATGATAATTGAACGCAGATGACGCTTTCGCATTTTGGTTCAGTTCCAAGTTTACGCTCCGGGAAATTCCGGAGTGGAAACATGTGGACACACTTTGTTGGAGATTAAAATATTGCTATATCTTCTCTTGTCAAAAATACCGCCATCATCGGGGGCAACATTCCGTGCATATGTTGATGTGTCTCTAACCGGGAAATCTGGGGACAGGACCGTGATTGATTGATGTGATTTTCTCCCGGGGTACCTACTTTAGATTGGTGTTGTATCTCAAGTTTGGATCCCATTTAAATAAATGGTTTTCCATGGGCCGATTAGGTTTTTACGGTTTTAAAATTTTTGGATGGTTTTAAATCATTTGTTATTACACATGATATGCAATACTAAAAACAAAACAAAGAAAACAAAGCTGCATACATTTTTTTTCAAATCCTCAAAACAATCAACTTAAAAACAACAATTGGATTCATCATCACCTTAAAATATTGAAGTAAACTCTCGAAAGACTGAATTCGATTCATCTGGTTGATTAATTTTCAAATTCCACAGAAAGACTAGAAAAAAATTATATCAAAATAGATCCTTAAATAGTTTTCTTGCGAATTTATCTTTTCCGTCCAGGAAACGAGTCCACTCTTTTCAAAGCTAATTTCTCCTGGCTTCTCACTCATTAATGATTTGATATTTCTGATTTTTGTCATTGATTTACCAGGCAAAACGGATCCGGTTGTGCTAGACAATTAACTTTATTTACTACTTAGTCATTCAGATTTTGCTTCGAGAAAGAGATTTAATGGGTTTTGGGATGGTGAAAAATTGCTGAAATTACCAATCGAGGTATCTTGTCTGTTACATCTGTGGGAAAGTTCCGGAAACCTTCTTTGAATTTATCATCTATGAACACTTTGATCTTCAGCAGCCATATTTGGAATGCTTTGAAACGGCTATTTTTAAACAACTGATAAGTTTTGAAATGGGCGTACTCTTTTTTTTATTAAATTTTACCAAATGTACTCTTTTTTGTTGAAAGACATTCGATCAGAAAAAAAACCAACGTAATTCTTCCATGTTATGAAGTTGTTTTACATCTTTTGCAAAAACTACGAAAGGAATACAGCTTACAACAAATTACTTTATCGTTTTGTTCTAATAATCATGCATTTTTAGTCGTTATAAACAGTGAGTGCCATTAGAGTATGCAAGCAAGTGTTTGTTATTGTTTTTGTGCTGACGACATGCTGGGTACAGAAGCGTCCATTTCCAGGGAATTCAAATGAGTTTTTGGTGTGGGAGTGTGTGGCGGGCAACTTAAAGGTAAAAAAAGCAGTAATCAATATGCACAAAATTGAGGTATAGTAAAATAATATTTTAAAAGAAAATTAATAAATGTCGTGTAAGTTACATAACTTCCAAGACATGGCCAGTTTTTGATTGAATTCAATATCTCGGTTCCTCAGATAGCATGAAATATGTACACTAGAACTCTGCTTATCCGAGCTACTATTTTCATTCAAAGTCCATGTAAAAATAGGTTTTATCATCGCGATATATTGTTAGGGTATTAACTTTTAAGGAAGAATGAGCTTCATGGGTTAAGTTTCTAAAAAAACGGTATAAATTGATAAAATCTAAACTTGTCAGAAACGTCGGGATAATAGAAAAATAAAATCCATGTATTTAAGAATCAATCTATGCGTCTGAATGATATGCAAAACCAGAGCAATAGGATAGGGTTTTGTAGGGATGAGCTGAAGGATATACAGAAAATAAATCAAATTTAATTAAAAATAAAAGAAAATAATAATTGTATTCGGCAACACTGAAGAGAAATAAAATAAAATAAATTTCTTTGGCAACGTTTGCTATTTTGGCAACACTAGGCAAAGGAACAAAACAAAGTCAGTCATTAATCTATTAGGGCTGAGATATTTAGGGCTGCTTCTGACTGTTTCGATTTGGCCTTCCAGTGGAATAAAACGGAATTGGCTATAGAAGCGCAGATATTTAAGGTTGCTGCTGCTGATTGTTTTGATTTGACCTTCCAGTGGAATAAGCCGGATTGGTTTTAGAATCGCAAATAATTGAGGCTGCTGCTGCTGATTGTTTTGATTTAGCCTTCCAGTGGAATAAGATGGAATTAGCGTTAGAAGCGCAGATATTTAAGGCTGCTTCTGACTGTTTGATTTGGCCTTCCGGTGGTCAGTCATCGATCTATTCTTGTGAGCCGCAGACGTGTCTAAGTGAATCTCTTAATTGAGATTCGTAAAATCACGACAATGAATGGCGTGGTTGGTAGAATAAGAACAAAAAGCGCAGATACTTAAGGCTGCTGCTGTTGATGGTTTTGATTTGGCCTTCCAGTGAAATAAGACGCATTGGTTTCAGAATAGCAGATATTTAAGGCTGATGCTGCTGATTGTTTTGATTTGGCCTTCCGGTGTAATAAATAAGACGGAATTGGCGTTAGAAGCGCAGATATTTAAGGCTGCTTCTGACTATTTTGGTTTGGCCTTCCGGTGGAATAAGACGGAATTGGCGTTAGAAGTGCAGATATTCAAGGCTCCTGCTGCTGATTGTTTTGATTTGGCCTTCCGGTGTAATAAGACGGAAATGGCTATAGAAGCGCAGATATTCAATGCTGCTGCTGCTGATTGTTTTGATTTGGCCTTCCGGTGTAATAAGACAGAATTTGCGTTAGAAGCGCAATTATTTAAGGCTGCTGCTGATTGTTTTGATTTGACCTTCCGGTGTAATAAGACGGAATTGGCGTTAGAAGTGCAGTATTTAAGGCTGCTTCTGACTATTTTGATTTGGCCTTCCGGTGGAATAAGATGGAATTGGCGTTAGAAGCGCATGTATTTAAGGCTGCTGCTGCTGATTGTTTTGATTTGGCCTTCCGGTGTAATAAGACGGAATTGGCGTTAGAAGCGCAGATATTTAAGGCTGCTGCTGTTGATTGTTTGGATTCGGCTTTTCGGTGGAATAAGATGGAATTGGCATTAGAAGCGCAGATATTGATGGAATTGACTTTGGAAGCGCAGATTTTTTAGGCTGCTGCTGCTGATTGTTTGTTTTGATTTGGCCTTTTCGTGGAAAAAGACAGAATTGGCTTAAGAAGCAAAGATTTTTAAGGCTGCTGCTTCTGATTTTTTTTTGTTTAATTTGGATTTGTAAGGCTGCTGCTTCTGATTGTTTGTTTTGAATAAGCCTTCTTGTTGGGTAGGATGTTTCTAAGAATAATATCTAATTATTTAGGATCTGGTAAACAGAGACAGAGTGACAAGAAAAGCACGGTTTGAGAAAGCTGTTGCTAAGAATGTTTTATTTGCGGATTGCTTTTTGCGGAGGCTTTTGTGAAGAATATTTTCGGATGGGATGAATAATATGCAGGAAATATAAAAAATTTAATAAAAATGCAATGAAAATTGGCACATGGAAGTTTTTACGGACGAACAAGCAACTCCTATTATCCAATTTCGGGGCACGGGTAGGAAAAAAGGGTCACCATATTTCCAAATAACTGTTTTTGCGATAATGACGTTATTATACATTGGATTAAGATGAAAATTGGCACACAGAAGTTTTCAGGGACGGATAATCGATTTCATTTTTCAAATTTGGTGTTGGGGGTCGGCAAAAGGGGTCGTCCATATTACATATTCGGTGGTTTTGTTGTACTGACATAATTGTTCCTTGGATTTCAATGAAAATTCACGCATATGTGTTTAAAAGACGGGCTACCAATTTCATTTATCAAATTTTGTATAAAGAGTCCGCCAAAGGGGTCGCCCATATTACCTAATAACTGTTTTTGCGATTTTGACGATATATTTTTTATTAGATTTAGATGAAAATTGCCACCCAGAATGTTCAAGGGACGGGCAATCTATTTCAGATATCAAATTTGGTGTAAAAGGTCTGCAAAAGGGGTCATCCATATTATCTGTTCATGGTGTTTAGATATTGAAGTTATTATGCATCGGATTGGGATTGAAAATTCAACGCCAGGGTTTTAAGAGAGGGGTAATTAGATGGATGTAAAAAAAAGCACAGCGGTTTTTATTAGGTAAGACGAATCTATCCATATTGTAAAATTGTGAGTTAAAAAAATGCTTAGCATCGATGAGGAAAATTTGTGCACAGTTATCTATTAGGAATTGTTGGTATTCAATTTCGGATAGTCATGAAAGGAAAAAGTGTCATTCTCAAGAACCAGCAACAGTTTTCGTGACATTTTTGTAAAAATTATACCGGTAAACGTGCAAATTGAAGAACTTGAAATTGAAGAATTGAAGGTTTAGGAAAGAAACAGATACGTTGTTAACGGGGTGGTTTTCAAACTTTTAATAAAAATAGTCTTACTGTAAAGGTCTTTTTTATTCAGTGTAAGGAACATTATACTTTGTTTGACAAACATCATCTTATTTTATCACATTATTGAAATCGCTTGCGAAACGAAGCTCGTACGGGATCAGATAGTAATCTCAATAAAAATACATGGCTAATCTATCAATATCATAGCGACAAACATTGTAAAACAGGTTTACATAAAAGTTTGTCTATACACTCCTTCATTTTATCCTGGTTTCTATATCTTTCTACAAATTTTGAAACAAACAACATTTTTTTTCATTTTTATGAGCTTTGATGAGTAGGGATGCCTAAAAAATTTATTGGAGAACGGTTGCCATGGGTCGAGTGAATTGAAAAAATTGTGTTCATCAAGTTAAGTTGTTAGAAGGAAGACTATTTGAATAAAATTTAAAAAAAAATCTAGCTGAACACTTCGAGTTTCACAAATTTCGAGAACAAGTGCTCTGGTGTTGGTAAAAAACGCGCCAAATCTATAAATAACTAGAGCTTCACATTTCATGTCAGGCAAATGGAATAGCCTAATGATGTATTCTGATTAATTTATAGGCGTACTGTTCACCTTTTCTGTGAACTTTGGCCGAATTTTTAACGCCAAACTAATCGCAACCACTTCGTGGAAAACAATCTTAGAAGTGAAATTTCGAGTGAATCTTCTTCAAGTTATCCATCACAGATTCCGTGAATAAATCGGCCGTTGAAGTCTCCATCAGTGTTTGAGATTGTACTTGACACTTGAACTCAAAGAATCCATTGACTGTTGAAAATTATAAGACAGTAATTTATTTTCTATCTTTACATTTTCAATTTTAGCTCAAAACATATTTTTATTCCAAATTGGTTTTTTTCAGTATTTTAAATTTTTTTATTTGTTGATACCAGTTTGGCAAAACAAAACTCCCACGTAGAAATCCAAATAATCATTCAATCACGTTCGTTCGGTTTATATATGTTTGTATAATTTTTGTATTATACAATTTGTACCGATATAGGTGAGGCGGATGAAGAAATGCAATCTCACTCGTCGAGGGAGTCACAACAAATGCGAATTTTCCACGGAATATCAATAACTGCTGCGTAAATGAACGTGACTTGATTCGTGGCACCTTGCTTACCAATGCGGGAGATGTAGGAGTGTTTATTGATCAACTGCATGGGAACATGCATGCACATTAAAATGCATATAAATGAGGAGAAAATGATGTTAGGATGGTGTGTCAGCAAACTGTGGTTTAATTCGTTTTAGGAATTTAAATCGGTTAATAACTTTTTTCCTGTTAATTGAATGCAGTGCACTAGAGTTATCATCAGTAAATAAAATTAAATGGTTGGAAAAGTATGTTTGTTTCGGTTACAGTTTTTAAAAGTGACGTGTCTTTTTTGAAACAAACTTTTTTTCGTACCACAACTTAATTGAAATAGCTGTCTACTCACATGTGCCATAAATCCAGTTTCATGTGGGACGATCTCTTTCGCTTGAAATTTTCCCGAATTGACAACCGTAGAAGCAGCAGCGATACATAACTAAAATTCTCCGAGCGTGCTTTTCAGTTCTTGGGGTCTGGCTCCGGCTGCTCATTTGTGGAACGCTGAAGTGTCGGTAACCTTTAACCTGATAGTAGTGTGCAATCGATTCTGCTTCATTGCGGAAGATTTTTGCTTCGATGGATCGGAAATTTTGCTTCGCTCTTTCGAATAAGCACAATCGCTGGCTTCCACTTGACAGGGGAAATTCACCCATCTTTTTAACCGGTACCTCCTATATATATATATATATATATATATATATATATATATATATATATATATATATATATATATATATATATATATATATATATATATATATATATATATATATATATATATATATATATATATATATATATATATATATATATATATATATATATATATATATATATATATATATATATATATATATATATATACATAGATAAGTACGTACGGTTTCTAGCGAGCCTTCGCTGCGGAACTAGTTGATTGGATTCAAATCGTTAGGTTCGTTTAACGATAATCAGTTCATGATTATGAAGACATTGATTTAATGAGACGAATCAAATAGGTGGCTTCATTTTATTCGATCAACGTGCTCAAACAGAATTTAAATCCTATCATCAGAAATAGATTGAAAACCATCTGAAGCTCTGACAGTCCCGAATCACAAGCTTCACCCTACTTTATTGATGATTTCTTTTTCTTGAGATCTTACCAAAGGTAAATTTTACACTCTTGAGAGCATTGACCTAAGCCTTGACATAATTGAGATATTTCTCAGATTGTGTCATCCTTTCAATCGAAATAAGTCACCGGAAACAGTACGAAACTTTGTATACAATAGACGAACCCACAAAATAATGCCCACATGGTGGCTCCAGAGAGTAACATCTCTTTAAAAAACTGAAAAATTCGATACTCATGTTTTAATACATCATCATACATCCAGCTGGTGAAATATTCTCAAATTCTTCGACAAAAAAATAAAAGCTCTCAAATAAATTCCCGTGACCTGAGTTGCATTTCTCTAATTTAAAAGCTTTCAAATATTAATTAAATGTGGATTAGGAGATATGCTCAAAAGCGGGGAAATTTGTTACAAAATATACGACAAAACTCGAGCTTCTTTAAAAATTTTGAACTTTTCCTAGCCAGCATACACTTTCTTTTTAAAAATTTTCCACTTTGTGGGAATGTTTATCGAACAAAAGTTATGTTCCTTGGGGTGATCAATTCTCCAATAGAGGCGTTTCAGAAGCGTAGGATTTGTATTACCAGTCTAATTTTCACCTCGTTTTACAGATTTTTATTAGTTCTACGAAACATTTTTCTACAATTATTTTTCCGTTTTTGTAAATCAGTGCCTGTTGAACATGATTTAAATGGAAAAATTAAAAACTCTGAAAATCTCTAGAGCTTATTGTAAACATAACTTGATTTTGAGTGGGTATAATTATTGTGTTCATTTCGAGTTTTCAGAGTCAAGCAGTGATAGTTAGTATCAAATGCTAACGCTACTTTAATATCAAGAAATAAGTGCTATGACGATAGACATTTAAATTTAGATCCAGAATTCAAAATAAAAACTCACTATAGTTATTTAAACAATCCCGTTATAACTCGACTATTTTCTCGGCAATCGCTTTAATGATCTTGGAATGATTTTTGACTAGCTTGACTGGGTTTCAAGATTCACACCAATCATATCGCCAATTTTGTTAACAGATCATACCCACAGGGATAATTAAAATTGAAAATTATAATCCAGTTTTTAGATTTCACAAAAAGATGATTATATCAATTGCATTAAAAGACTAGTATCAATTACACAAGTTAACTGCATTTTCGGTGCATACGTTTAATAAATGATTTAGATAGATTTTTGCGTCACAATATCAAATATTTTGTCAGATTTTGTTTAATATTTCAAATTTTACCTTTTTTAGCTTTTATCAGTCATTCATTGCTGATAAACTTATAAACCTACCCTGTACCCAACAATTCAAAACTTATTTTTAATCTTTTCATTATTTTTTTTATTTTTTTGTCTCGGTTATAGTCGTTTTACCATCATTATGGCATTAGCGACTTCATCAACGTTGCAGTTGGCGGATCGTTATTGAAAAACTTATCCGGTACAACTGTGTTCGATGTTTACTCTTGGGCTGGAACTCACGGACATCAGCTCAGGAGACAACAAACTTGCCAACTGAGCTATATCACAAGCCCTGAATCTTTTCATTATCGTTTTTTACGGAGGATACAAATTTGCCTAAATTATCTAATTTCAGACTTACTCCAGAAAATAAATGTAATCCTGCAACTTTTTTTATAAAATTTGATAGAATAGGTAACAGTTTTCCTAACATCACAAAAGGCAAGGTGGCCAGAAAACTGGGAAAACTGGGAAAAACTGGAAAACAAACATGGAATTTCAAATCAAAACCGGATATTTTTTTATGAATCATTTTCCCCCTAAATAAACCTATTGATTCCTAAAGTTCATTGGTATCATCATCAATATTTTTTCTCGGTATATATATATATATATATATATATATATATATATATATATATATATATATATATATATATATATTTATTTATTTATTTATTTTTTTTTTTATTTGGTTGGATTTTAACTTGTTCAAGTCATTCATCCCTATATCGGTATATATCGGAATCTAAATTCCATAGAAAAAAAAAACCGGGTAAAGAAGGAAATTTCTTGAAAAATCGTGATTTCTAAGCTCAGCGCATACATTTTAGTGCTCCAGTTTCAAAATATTTCGAATATTTTTTTTGTGAATTTTCTGTTTTGAATTGGGGTAATGAAAGAAACAATCTATCAAAATATTCAGTACATATTTTTATCATAACCATATTTAAATTTTTTACAACAAAAATCTAATAAAATCGAAATTTTCAGGTTTGTGTTACATGTCTTAAAAAAAAATGTGCTTAAATGAAAATTTAAATTATTAACAAGTGGAAAAACGCGAAGGAAGAACTTTTCTCTTCCTTGGTTCCTAGTTAAAAAAATAGTTTTTCACAATTAAGTTCAATTTTTATCCATTGAGGGCAGAAAAATGTGAGAAAACAGAAATAATAAAAATGTGTAGCCACCATGTTAGATGATTCATTAATGAATGCACAGAAAATAGAACAAAATACCAAAATATTGTGTGATTCTATTAAAAATGTTGCGCATTTATCACAATAAATAAAAATCGAAATTGAAAAGCAAATTAAAGCCTTAGAATAATTTCCATAATTTGAATTAAGACTTCAAATTTAAAATTAAAATTACGATATACCTATGTACCTGCATTTTATGTCACAGAACACTAATTTATTACAAAATTTGCAGATTTTTTCAATTTTGTAAATTTTTTCAAAATTAAAAAAAATGGTGTCTAAGATTCCTAACTTTTCAAAAAAAAAAAGTGATCAGATTGCTTAAGTAAGTTGATTTTTCTAGGCAAACTGTAGAAAACAACGAATTTGTTATGACTTTTCAATCAAATTAATGGAAAAAACATCACAGAATTTTCGGGTTTAATCACAGAAAAACAGAATATTATTTCGCAAAACACAACATATATTTCGGCAACCTTTATTAACACCTTAGGGACCGCGGAAACATCATAGATGAGAAACGAAGAAATTCGGCACTATATCTTAGAAATCATTGAACACAATTCAACCAAATTCCACAAATTTAGATACCTGCTTTGAGTTACGGCAAATGTTGTGTTCCAATTTGTCGAGGAAAGTTTAATGATAAAATAAAGAACTTTTATGTTATGCTTCTTAGTGTAGCCCACATGTGGCGAGCGAAAAAATGAGATATCTTTTATTTGATCCGCAATTTGATAACATGCCATGTCCAGAATCAAGCACTCAAAACTCAGGCTCTAAAAATTAAAATTAAACAATTAAAAATCTTACTCATTATTCAAGACGAGAATCGAAACAAAATGTCAGAATTCTAAGGAAGAATGAAGAATAAGATTTTGCGGATTCTATTTTCAAAATTGTTGAGAATTTTTTTTATTAGAATATCAAAAATCAATCTCAAACCATTAACTAGAGCTACATAAGTATCAGAAGTAAAAATAAAAATTTAAATCATAATCCAAACTTAAAGTTAAGTTCTGATTTGAGTAAAGATCCGTAATTTACCCGAAATGCATCGTTGATGATTATATTTCAAATTTCAGAATTCAAAAACCAGAGCTCAATAGTCAAATTCAGTATGCGATAAACTAATTTTTAATTGTAACATCATCGTTTTAATTCAATCGAAAACTGTTGACAAAAGTAAGAAAAAATACAAATTTTGCACCAGATATAGATTTAGATATGAAGAATCGATTGATGTACCTTTCTCAAAATGGATAATTTTGGCACCTCATCCTTCTGATCCTATAGGCTTCAATTATTTTTCTACTCCTTTGCATTTGAACCTGCTTAAACTATTTGTTGTAGAAATCCTAACAAACAACATCTTTATATGAATAACCTTTGATTTCAAAGTTTGATTAACTAAAAATTTTAAGTCCTCTCACACTTTTACATTTAACATTAAAATAATGTCTTTTTTTTTGGTTAAATAAAAACCCTGATAAACATATTCATTTGTGTATTTTAAAACTGGGAGGACCATAAAATGTCAATCGAAAAACCAGGTAAAAAACCGGGAATTTGAAAATGGAAACTCCCTGGCCACCCTGAAAAAAGGGAGTTTTAAAGTTTGTAGTATTGAAGATATTAATTTTTAACACCTTTGTTGAAAACTGCAAAACATAGTTTCGGTTTTAATTTTTTTTTTTAATTTCACGAAGTTCCCAGATTCGAAAATCATCGAAAAAGTTTACCATTGATTTGATTTTATTGAAAACCTGTATCTTTGTAACATTTGATAGTTTTTTTAGTGCAAAAATTTATTAAATGAACTTTTACCTATTTCTAAATGTTGGCCTTGAATCTCCGAAACGAGAGCGGAGATAATGAAATAAAATGCATTGGCCCCGAATAAGTAAAAATCAGTTCTTAAATTTTTTGTACCTTTGAAGAATGTGATTTTTTTTTTTGCCTTGTGCTATCAGGAATTGATGCTTCTTTTTTTGATTTTTTTTCTTACACAATGCAACCAAATTCAAATTTTTCTGAGGCGCAAAGAATAAGAGTTAACTTTGAAAATTTGTGGGGCGCTGATTCCAAATATTTTTTTTAGTTTTTTCTATTAGCTCTTGTGTTTTAGATAACTTTTGAAAAATATTTAAATTCATTAAATGAATTAAAACACTTTTCTGAAGAAACTGTAGAACATCACAGATATTTTTAAAATAATTTTTTTGACTCTATAATCATCAACCATTAAATAAATTAAAATCAAATACTCAAAGGCTTTCGTAAATGATGTCAGAATAAAAGGTTTCCTAGTCTAAATAAATTTTCAAAATTTGCAGAATTAATTTTTTTATTTTAATGTGTTGTATCTCTGACACAAAGTTATCTCGACAAATCTGAATCCTTGATTGAATAAATTGATTTAAAATCAACTTTTAGTTTTCATGTAGGTTTTTGAGGTTATCAATTATTAAAGATGATTTTACAAAAACTGATCAATTTAAAAATTTCAACATGCCATATCTCCAAAACTAGAGTGTGATAAACAAAATATTAAGTATTTTAAGTTTAGGCACAAAAATGCTTTTCCCTTTTGTAATTACCTCAAAATCGTTTAAAAATAAAAAAAAACTCTTTATTACTTTTTTGTTGCAAATTCGAAACGAAACGGTTAAAATGTCATTAATTCGTTTCACATTTAAAAAAAAAATAAAATCTTGAATGAGAACTTCAAATTAAACAGAAAATCAATTAATTTGAGTTTCAAAGCTCCAGAGTTTATTTTATTTCAGAATTAAATTTAGATTTAGATAGGAAATTCTTCGATGACAATTTATAATGAGAAGTGATTGCAGAATTGGTGAACACAACTCTATATTTCTGAATCACCTCAGAAAAATATACCAGAACAATAAAAAATATTAGAGTTCTAAAATCAGCTTTAAATTTAAAGCAATTTTTATCAAAAACTTGTCTCAAATATTTGATTTTCATATACAAATATGAAAATCATCGTTTTATCATCATTTTTTTTCAAGTAAAATTATCGAAAGTGGTTTGAAAAAGTTTTAATTTCTTCTCTAATTTTGATTTGGTTCAATTAGATAAAATTGGAGAAGAAGAACGCAGTACCCTTTCTCACTCTTTCAAAATGAATGGTTTTTGACTAGATATAAACGTTTCTTTTGTTGGTCGATTTTCGAAATTTTGTAAATTAAGCTGTACTGCTATAGGGTGTAAAATGGTAATCTTAAATTGTCCATATTTATTCAGTCAGTAAAATCTAATCGGCTAAGGCGATGTAAATCTTTTCAAAACTATATCTTTTCAAAACTTCGACTCCACTCTGAATAATGGATGGTCTTAAATTTGTCTAAATCACATCACTTCTTTTGTAAGAAATGGTCCATTTTGCTCGATAAGTACTAGATTTAAGCCAAAAAATTTTTATGGAAGTCCTCTTTTCCGTTTCTCATCCCTCACTGCTGGGAGAAGGTTGGAAGGGGTTTCTTTTAATTACACTAAGATTTTTTTACGCGGTTCAATTTTGTTAAGTTTTTCCAACACGGCTTCTTTTTACACGATTTTTTGCCATGGCATGGGTGCGGTTCATCTATACGGCTCTCGCGAATCAGCACGATTTTCAGCGGAAATACTCGATTTCCCATATATTATCGACGGATCTCATGTCGCGTAAAAAATCTTAGTGTATATCCTATTTTTTTGTACTCAATTTCCTGTCATACATAAATTTCGTTCGATTGGTTGAAAAGTTTTAAAACTAGTTATATAGTCAGTGATCTGACCGAAGGATCTGTCAAAGCCTTAGAAACATATTTCGCACCCAAATACCAAAAACCTTCCCATGCCAAATTTGATTCCTTTTCGTTGATTAGTTCTCCAGTTATGCTAACAAAATTGTATTGTCACCCCTTCCTACATGATTTCCTGGAAAAAGGTTAGTGTCTCAAAAAATTGTAGAATCATTTCACGTACCAAAATAATTTCCCATGTAAAATTTGGTTCCATTTGTTAGATTTCTTGGTTCATGCTTAACAGTTGTATGGGAGCACCCCCCTCACTCCTAAATCTCCAATGGAAGGAGGGAGGAGTCCCAAATAAGTATCTATTACCTGAATTCCTTACCATGCCAAATTTGGTTCCATTTGCTTGATTAGTTCTCGAAATATGCAAAAAAAAAATGTAAAAGAGTCCCCCTCTCAGCAAACATGGAATCGTATCAGAAATGATAACTCAAGTAGCAATCCCAACTGCATCGTGAAAATACTGTATAGAATGTTGTCTGAAGTCAGTTAAAATCGGATATGATAGAAAGTCCGCTATGTTTGTAAATTTTGAAATGATTTTGCTCACACGCGGGTTCCAAGTGAGAAAATCATCGTCATGTTCTCTCTGCGACCAGCAGTACATTCAGATGGCTAAAAATCAGATGGGAATTGAGTAATATTAACCAATGAGAAAACTAGAAAACATTGTCGCTGGCAACGATTTGAAGGCTATGAGAGCAGAATCTTACGCTCTCTTGCATTCTTCCGATAGGAACGAATAAGTTGTCGGATAACGCCCAATTGATGTAGTTTTCGTCGCTTTAAAAAGAAATGAAAATAATGTATGTATATTGCCCCCACTTTGGTAGGTAAATACTGTTTTTTTAATTTCATTAGATCGTTTTCTAATGTATATGGAACGTATATCAAAACAGCATAAGAATATAGCTGCAAAAATGTTTGCATTACTTCCTATTTCTCTACTGGAAGAAGGCAGTGGTAACAAATATTCATACCAAAATTTCTTATACTCAAATACCTTCTCATCACAATTTTTTATTCATTTACTTGATTAGTTCTAGAATTATGAAAAAAAATGTAGGGGACCCCCTCTACCCTTCCATTTTCCCTATTGGAAGAAGGGTATGAAGGGTTCGGTTCCATTTGCTCGAATAGTTCTCGAGTTGTACTTGTGCAACAATCGAGTTTAAAACAATCATAGAAACATTTCTCGGATTCAAAAGTTTCAAGCAAATCGGTTCAGTAGCTTCTGAGCCTATAGGGAAAAGAGACACACAGGAATTCATTTTTATAGATAGAATTAAGTAAATTTTCAAGTAGAACGTAAAAAAATACAAAATCGGGTTAGAAAAGAGAAAAAAACATATTACGGACTCTAGAGCATTGACCTAATCCTCGACATGGTTGTAAAATATTTAAAATATTTTTTCTTCCTTTTAACCTAAATTGATCACTAAAAACACCACGGTACTCTCTTACAAACAGGCAAAGCCTAAAAATAACGCCCACGTGGTGGCTCCAGAGAGCAACATTAGTTACCAACTGAAAATTTGGCGTTCACGTTATTTCTTATCATAACACATCAATCAGATGAAATTATTTCAAGTTGATTCAAAAAAAAAAAAATAATACCAGAAAGCTTTTAAAAGCTTTTTCCAGACTTCCATCGAAGCTTCAATTTCAACAGCTATGCCTAGCATCAGTATGATTTATTGCTGAATTTTCATCGTTTCGCTTCGAATTGGCATGGAAATGACGTAAGTGGGTTGTCTCTAGTTTGAAAGTACTAAAATCTTCTCCAGACTGTTGGATTGAAAATGGATTTAATTGAATATCGAATTTAATTGGATCTATCGAATTGATTTTGTTTCAAAAGGAACCTAGAACTTGAAAGTTTTCTTGATAACAAAAGTTTTTAAAAAATAAAGCTTTTATTGAGTGTGCCAGCCAATTTAAAGTAGAGCGTGAACAAATAAGTTCGGGTGGAAAAACATGAAAAAAACAATTATTAGAACTTTTTTCTTAAGCTCTTTTCAGAGGTTCTATAAAACCATTCAAGAACATTGACTTAAGCCTCAAGACATATTTAACTTATTTGTCAATTTTTGTCTTCCTTCCAACCGAAATCTATCACCAAAAATAGTCCGGAACTCTTTTTCAAACAGACGAAGCCAAAAAATAACGCCCCCGTGGTGGCTCCAGAGAGTAACATTTGTTGCCAACTAATAATTCGACGTTTACGTTGCTTTACGTCATCACACATCCACCTGGTGAAATTATTTCAAGTTGATCCCAAAAAAATGCATAGCCGAAGGCTTTTAAAAACTATTTTGAGGCTTCCATCGAAGTTCTAATTTCAACAGCTATTTCTAGCTGTTCAGTATGATTTATTGCTGAATTTTCATTGTTTTGTTTTGAATTGGCATGGGAATGACGTAAGAGGTATGTCTCTAGTTTGAAAGCACTCAAAGCTATTGTTGACAAGTGGCTAGAATGTGAATTCAATACAACAGGAGAGATTGTTGTTGTTATAAATAATTTTAACTCAAGTTATGAAATGTGATTGTTGGGTACAAGTAAATAAGTTTGAAACTGTATTGATCTGGATGATGTTCTATTTCTCTACCAGTACCATGTTATGGAAATGAAAAAGTATAAACCTTCCGAGGAATTTATACTTTCAAATTTTATTTCCTAATCGCTTAAGTTAACCAAACGGATCAGTTTCTGAGGGAAAAGACGGAAAATGTATCGAAGCACCCACGAGCTTGACTTTCACTACAAATATTCTAATCAGCTAGAAATTATCCCACCCATTTCTTTGCAGAGGAGTGCTTCCCCCGATTTATGGTCACGATTGTGTAATTGGACCTAATGTTTGTGTTTTATGTGGACACATTTTTGTGTAGCATTCCTTGGGTTCCTTTTTTCTGGCTCGTCATTCGCATGCCCGTTATTCTTTGCTCTCCTGCATTTGGTTATGTAAATCTTCCGGTTGGATAGGTCCTTTTCTGTTGGATCGCCAAATGTGGACTTAGTTTTCAAAATGGCTTAAACTAATAACGGTTTTTTTTTATCAGAAAATAATTTTTTCTGAAAAATGAGAAAGAAAGTTTCCGGTGACTGTTTTAATCTATTTTATCCTTGGTTGTTGTCGGGGATCGCTAGAACAAATAAGCTAAAAGTTTTCGATTCTCTTGAAAGCTATCAAAACAACGTGTAAGGGTACGATGACGAAAAGAAAACAAACGGCTCGTCATTTTTACAACCTCCACAACACACACAATGGGAAAAAAAGTCGAAGAGGTGCCGAAAACCGATTTCATAAGCTAATAAAATACGTGTCCTCGTAATCGGACGGTTAGTATCATCGAATAAAAAAATCAATACCTGACTCCTCACCCTTCCTTTCTCATTCACTAAAATGGGCTAGACCATGTTATTGCATCAACCCGGAAATTTTGGATCTCGATAGTTTCGTTCTGCTAAACGAGGGCCAAATTGAATTCTGATTGATTTGAACTTTATCCTTTGGAGGGAGGCCATTCGCAGGTTTTCCAATTCCTTTTCAACCTTTTTTAATTTTTTTCCTGATGGCCTTAGTGATTCCAGATTAAAATTTTCTCTTCCAAAACATTTCAATCATTTTCAACAGCGTTTTTTAAATTACATTACATAAATTAACGAATTCAAAACTTCAAAATAAAAAACAATGGTGCCCAGAATACACAAATGTGATAACATTTTTGCAAGTGTAATTACATTTAGTATAATGAATCTACTTTTCGAAAGAGATGAATGAGCTCCTTCTGGAAAAGGAAAAGTTTTTCACAACTGTTTGGTGACAACTACAGCGACACTGGGTGCTTAACCCGATTGAAAGGTTAACACAAGTGTCAACAGATTGCCGATTAAATTAATTGAAGATATTTTTTTCTGATAATGTTCTGAGCTGAACCATGGTTATAGAAAACAAACCGAACTCTGTTTATCTTTGAGTTAGTTGATTGTTCATATGGTTCAATATATATGGTGACATCTTGGAATCAAGTTTACCCCAAAGAGATTGCAAAGTGCAAACCCCAACCTAGTTCCATTTGACACAACAAATTCTCTATAGTATTTCATTTCCCGGAAACACATTTTGTAATGCTCTTTAATTCTTTATTCGGTCCACAAAAGTAAGAAGAGCGAAAAAAAGATGAAAAAGCTCAATAGCCTACAAGAGGATCAACCTTTTTCCCCAAATCTGTTCCAAACAATTCAAACCACTACTGTCTGCTATCAATGGACAAACTTTTCACCATTCATAGGCACACTTTTCCATATAAATTTATAACTTTGGTTAAAGTTCTAATGTCGGTGGCAGAATTTGAATACCGGTAAGCCGGTGACTATTGGACTCCCAGTTTGAAAGTGAAACATTTCGTTACTTGTATCTAACCTCAGGTCAAAGAATCGACGATTAGCCTTAAGAATCGGACAAATACGATTCATAACCTAAAGAGTTAGAAATTGAATTAAGTCTCAGAATCCTAAATCAATGTGGTCAACAAATTGACTTGACACCGATTCGTTTTGGCTTCAAAACCCCTCTTCGTGGTGTTTGATTTCAATTTGTTAGTCAAATAAAGAAAATTAATGGCGTATTTATTTGCCAAATGAGCTTGGGGGATGAAGTTGAAGAAATATCCTTAGTTGAAAAGTTACTGTATTTGATAGAGAACGGGAGACGTAACTTTCCTTGGAAAATATATTAATCAAATAATGGCAATCTGAAAAAATCACCAAATGTAATTTCAAGAAGAATAGTTTGGCATTTTTAACCCGAAATCGATCATTTTTGCATTGACACCCCTTTGCTCCGAGAGCCTCACATCCCCTTTGCTCTGAGGGTCTTACATCTATTCTATTTTGGATATTCATCCTCTTAAAGATAAAAATATATGAAGACATCTTCTGTTTTTGGCAATATTCGATTTTGGCACATGTGCCAAAATTGAAAGGAGTTTCAGAACAACATTTACTTATAAAGGGTGATACGGTCAAAATTTGGTCAAGGAAAAACGCATATAAATGGATAAAATGGCCGCCGCCCGTGGCGTAGAGGATAGCCTTCAAGTCTTCTAAGCCAGGGGGTATGAGATCGAATCCCGGTCACGGCATACATAGTACACTTTCGGTGGGTTGGTGGTTTTAGCATTTGTAAGATGCTAGCCATGAAATCCTCGAAAGATGTACGCTTAGAGTTAAGAAAAAAGGAATCTCTTCGAGGAAACATCATGTTTCATTGAGATCCTGTATGTGTTTGTGTTCGTTTTTAAAAATCGTTTATTTAAAAAATCAAATTAAATTTCTTTTTCAAGTTAAATTAGTATAAAATTCAGGAAAAATATTCAGTTAGGCTTCCATTTTTCCAAATCCGAAATGCCGGGCTTTACGCTCAACCACTGCCATCAGGGGTTGAACTGCTGCTCGTCCTATTAGCAGTTTTTTTGTCTTATTTAGGTTCTGCTTAAGAATAGCCCAGTATTTCTCAATTGGGCGAAGCTCTGGCGTGTTGGGAGGGTTCTTGTCCTTGGGAACCACCTGCATGTTGTTGGCAACGTACCACTCCATGGCCTTTTTACCGTAATGGCAAGATACCAAATCCGGCCAAAACAGTACGGAACAACCGTGTATCTTCAGGAAAGGCAGCAGACGTTTATTCAAACACTCTTTCACGTAAATTTCTTGGTTGATAGTCCCGGAAGTTACGAAAGTGCTGCTTTTCAAGCCACAGGTACAGATGGCTTGCCAAACCAAATATTTCTTCGCGAACATTGACAGTTTCATCTGCTTGAAAATATCTGCTACCTTTCCCCTTCCTTTTGCCTTATGAAACTCCTGTCCCGGAAGCTGACTGTAGTCGGCTTTGACGTAGGTTTCATCGTCCATTACCACGTAGGGTGATTTGCCAATCGTTGTCCTCTACCCCGTCGTTGCACAGGATGACTTAAATTGTCAATATTTCAGCCGTCTTTCAAATTTTACCCATAAATAATACTGAATCATGTTTATTGGAATGTTTACTGATAAAATGAGGCTTTTTAAGATATTTTTTGCTGAAAATTAGGCATATAACAACAGTTTTTCTTTTTCTTGTTTTTTTCGCGCGGTTTTTGTGCAAATTGTTAACCAAAACCTTTAGATTCCTTCAATGGCAAATAAGGTTTTACGTCAGAACAAAACTTTTTTTCGCATAATTTTTCTTTATGAATCGTATGTTGGACTATTTTAAAGCCATGATTTAAAAAAAATCACGATCCCTATAGAAACAGAGAAAATATCGGATTGTGCAACAATTCGTCCGCTCAATCTTCTCTTGTCCATTTATTGTACATCACATCATTCTCTAGCTGGCTGCATAACTAATACCAACGCTTGCAATATTTGACTTATTACATGCTACTGATAAAATTCGAATTAGATCCATTTAAAACGTAATACTTCAAAGTGGGGGGGGGGTGTGGATGGGGGTTTGGTAAGGTGAATAGCTTGTTACTATTTGTTGATTTTGGTTATAAAATCTCATACGGATTCGTTACGTAGGTAGGAAGGGGATCGAAAATGATCAAGGATTGCGTTACGTAATATTTGAACGGCCCCTTAAAATGACATGTTTTCTTTTTCTGCTAAATAAGTTGAAAACTACTTTCAAGAAGTGATTTTAGTGATTTTAGAGATTTCCGTGCTCTGCTCAACCGTTTTTCATTCAGAATTTTCATATTATTTTCACGTAATGTTGATTTACAATAACTTAAATTAATTTAAAGACACTTTAAATACGATTTTTTAAAAAATCTATGATATTTTACAAATTCTATTATTTTAAAATTAATTATGACGAATATTTCTTCATAGTTCAAAAACTATATTTTTCTTATCGTCAAATCTTCAATTGGAAGAATTGAGTTTATTAAACTACATGAAAAATTTAAAAGTAGCCTCAAGGCAATTAAACTGCTTTAGTTTTGAGGGATCGTAATTCGGGGTAATATTGATCACTTTTTTCAATATATTTCAATTATTTTTTCTGTTAAGCGGAATGTGGCATGTTTTATATTTTCAAAACCAGTACTGGACTCCTATGAACGTAGAACATGGATGCAGAAATTTATTAGACCTCTTTAAATTTAATTTTAAAAATCGTTTTCGTTTCTGTTCAGAATGTGATGCTTTGGGGTGACATTGATCAGTCTCTATTCTGACGGTTTAAACGAGTTTTCTTGATTATAAAGGATTCAAAACACCTTCATAATATTTACAAATGCTTCTTCATCAAAATAACCTTGATTTTTAACGTTTTATTTAAAAAATATTTATAATCGAAAAAATAACTATGATGCTGTCTACATTTAATATCATCAGGAGAGCTGTTTGTTTGCGAGCCTTGGAAAAATAGATATTTCAAGATTTTGAAATTAGATTTTTTATTAACAGAAAATAATTTCAAATACGACCCAAATTTTGCCTATTTGATACTCCATTATAAGGCTTTCAAACATAGAAAACAGTTTTCAAAAATTCAAACTATAGACTGAGTTATTGATAATAATGTGGAAAAGTATATTGTTGGTCAAATTTACCCCGGTGATCAAAGTTACCCCGTTACGGGACTACTTTTATATCAGATTTATTTTGAAGTTCTTCGTCCGAACCGTTAACTCAAAATTTCATGCAAATAGTTTAAAGATAATTCTGCATAACCAATTTTTCTCACAATTTGAGACTCTCTGCTGCATCTACAGATTGGAAGATCTGAAATACCTTTTTATCTAATGGAATATTTTCTCTGAAGTTCAAATCTGTCGTCGGGTTAGACTCACTACTCAAAAACACAGTCATAACTTCGAGAAAATGAATTTGATCAAAACTGTTTTTCAGCTGAAATGTTATTGCGAAACATTTCAATGTGATGAACATCTTATATATAAAAATGAAGGCGTTTTCTTTGTAACACCATCACGTTTAAACGATCGGCCGGAATGAAGTGAATTTTGGTATCCGTGGTTTTTCGGGTCAGAGATGGTTTGTATAATAGTTTCAAGAATCTCACTTATTATGGCAGGGAACAAACAAAATCAATTTTAAGTGGAACAGAAGACATAAGATTTTGTTACGATTTTCATAAAAATCGATTCGCGAGCACGATAAAGTTAAAGACGTGAAAATGAAAACAAAACATTTAATACGTTGGTTTATTTAAAGGTAAAACGAAGTTTACAGCGGTCAGCTAGCGTTTTATGAAGATTGATAAAATGCTACAGGAATTACATTCATTACAAATTATCCCATTTTCGCGTTATAAATATTTTAATCAATAATTTTTTTCTTATACAAAATTGCATATCTTGGTCATAAATCAGTCGAATGGTTTGAGGCTTTGGGCGTTACTGAGAGCATTTCTAAGCTTTAAATTGATATTCAGTATGTTGAAATAAATCAACTTCTTAGTGAGATAAAAAGCAATTATTAAAAAAATGACATTTTCTTCATAGGGGTAAAGGGGGCGAAACAGATCTTGTCCTTTTATCCTTTCATCAACAAATAGTCCCTTTAAAATATATTACGCGTTCAAAAACCTTTTAGTTCGTTTTATGGAATGATTTAAAATTTCATGTTGCAACAACATATAAAAAATAGCTCATTACTGGGTAAACAAGGTCAAATAAAACTCTTCTCAGTCTGACGGCAGATTTGAATTCTTGAGAAAATTTCACGTAAGATAGGTACTATTCCAGGCTCTGAAACTCGTGGCTTCAATTTTTTTTGGATTATGGGTCCAAATTTTCCAGTGGGCGTCGGACGGTTCTTATGGACGACATTCTTCAAAAGGGACCATCTCCAAATTGGATTGCATTTGAACTAGAAGTTCTCATAAAAAGCTTTCGTTTCAAATATCAGCTACTTAGACTACATCAGGCGCGGTCCTATGGGGGGGGTGATCGGGGTGATCACCCCCCCCAAGCGGCAAAAAACCGTTACAAAACACTCGAAAACGCTGGATTTTATATTAAAACTGAGAACTTTTCCTAGAAGGTGTACTTTCGAATTCTCAAATTTTTCCACTCCGTGGGGGTGTTTGTTTAATAAAATAATTTATTAATCACTCAATAGCTTGAAATGGACAAAAAATTCGGTCCGCCAAACTAAAACAGCTGTAACTTGCAATTCCCTGGAACGAATTTCACCAAATAACTTTTGTTGAGGTACTTACAGCATTGAATTTGAATTTGCTGACCATATACGCTACCGGCCATAAGTTTGGGATCACCCCCTCAAAAACAAGAAAATTTGTTTGATCATATCTCAACCTTTTTATGACATATTGCGTTTCTTTTGATCCCATTCTAAAAACGATGATCAAAACCTTTTTCATATGTTTTTGGCAAAATGTATATGTTGACCTCATATGACTTAAACTTGTTTTAAAGTTGGAAAAATTCCAAAATCGCACTTTATATTTATTCTCGATCAGTTCAGGATTGGGTGGACCGAATTTAAAAATTCGAGTTGCATTTGAATTTTTTTTCATAAACTTCAAAACATATTTTTTTTAAAATTTTGTACTAAAAATTTGCACAGTGCTTTAATCAGAAAAAATAGCTACCTCAATTATCGATCAAAAGTTTGGGCTCACCCTTCAGTATGGTGAATCGGCGAAAAGTTTGGGAGCATGCAGAATATGCAATTTAATTTCGTGCGTATTTCTTTCATCAAACAACGTATCGCTAATCTGATAAGTTATATTTAATGCTCATGAGTTGTTTTCGCTTTTTGGATATTTAGTGAAATTATTTTTTCACACTAATTTCGTTAAAACTTTAGCTATAGTTTGATCATTTTTAGATGATATTCATCAAATAGATGGTATATTTCCTGCAAACTTGTTTCAACCATAACTTTATTATCTTACGAGGAGTTATTGCAAATCGGTTTGGCTCCATATTTGATGGATCAGCATATCGCGATCCTTTTTAAAAGTAAAAAAAAAGACTTGAGCCTTTAAGTGTTAAATTGCCTTTGGGGCCGTTCAGATACCACGTGGACAGAAAATGAGATTTTTACCTCCTTCCCCCTTTCCGTGTGGACATTTGGCAACGCCTACCCCCTCCCTCAAATGTTCACCTGGACTGATTCGATTTTTGTTGCCTACATCTAAAACTACATTTTAATTTCTTGGTTTATTTTGCATTGCAAGCTCCGATTTTTGCAAAATGCATCTCAATTTGAGATTCTCAGAAGCCCATTTTTTTTAAAATAAAGATATCCAAACTGTCTAGAGAATTTAAATTAAAAAGATACATTTAAATTTCAGAATATTTAAAAAAAAAATCTTATTTTGGAACGTTTTTGAACAAAATTAGCTTTGATTGTATTTGCCTCGACGTAGCAAAAATTGTCGTTTTTTTTTATTTATTGATATAAAACGATTCTTCATAATTCACCCTATATTTGGTAATTTTTCAGATAAATAGAATTTCAATTTACATTTTCACGTTTGAAAAAGAAATAAAATTTTGGATTAATATATGGAAAATGGTCAAACACATCAAATTAAAAATGTGTTTTCGAAATAAGTTTCTTTTTTTTTTAATAAATCATTATCAGTTTTTAATAAAACAAATCGTTACGATAATGTTGTATTGAGACCAAATTATGATTAAAATTATAAAAATAAATTTCAATTATAGGGATTTTATGGTAATACAAAATTACATTAAACATGTGAAACTTAGATTATTGGTTGAAACTTGATAACAGTTATGCTTCAAATTCTATACAAAGCACAAAAAAAGTGTTTTTCACCTGCTCTGATTAGTACTTTTGCTTTGCAATTCTATCATCACTTTTAAAATATTACTCACTGCGTTTTTTTGCAGAATATTCGGTGATGCAAACAGTACTTGTGAACACATTTTAAGCGTTTATTCATGTTCAGAATATTCGTTTCACCGAATACTTGAAAAGGGCCAATAGTCGGTATTTGGCCGTTCGCACTATTCGGTACATTTCAAATTATATCTATTCAATTTTTGAAAAATACTGAAAATACTACTTCTGAAACTAGAGGTGATGGATAAAATCTAAATTCGAGTTGAGAAATTTATTTCCAAAATCAATTTTTAAAGCATAGGCTCAAAAACTTGCCTATGTTTTAATTTTTCCCAGGTGAAACTATTCAGTCATCCCGACTATTTTTTCAGAAACAAGGCAATCGCTTAAGTTGAACATTCGGAAGACGTTTTTCTAATTGTTTACCAACGAGGCTGGATTTCAGAATTCAAACCAATTATATCGCCGATACTGTTTTTAGCTCATCTACACAATAATATATAACATTTAGATTAGACATCCAGCTTAATAATTTAGGTTAAAAAATCCACTCTGAATCTGGAAGTTTGGTTATTTCGATTGCTATTGATTATGAATTTTCACAGAAATATTGAAATAGTTTTAACTTTCAGAAATTAACGTTTTATTAAATAGTAAAATTTTTATCGACTGGTTGGGTAATGAATAAATTGATTTTCGGCGATTTCAGTCACGTGACTGAAATCGCCGAAAATCAATTTATTCATTTTATTAAATATTATTTTATTTAATTCAAACTACTAATAATTTTTTTTTTTTGTAGAGAAATGAATCCAACTTAGATGAAATTTCAGGGACTAGATAAGGGAAAATTGATGTTGAAAAACATGCGAAAAAAATTCGCCTTGTCTCCCGGTGAGACTTGAACCCACATCTTGCGCCTCTGGGTTCAAGTCTCACCGGGAGACAAGGCGAATTTTTTTCGCATGTTTTTCAACATCAATTTTCCCTTATCTAGTCCCTGAAATTTCATCTAAGTTGGATTCATTTCTCTACAAAAAAAGTTTCGCTGACTGAATGTTTGAGTCAAGACCCATCTTTGGGTCACAGTTTAAAAATAGAAAATAAGGCGGTGCCAAACACCGAATTTGGTTGGATATCCAAATACGGCAAACGCATCATTTCTCATCATAACTGACAACCCGTGCAGTATATGAGAAGGCAATGCAAATCTTGCCGTGCCTAAAATATCCAAATTTGAGTCCAACTACTGTAAGATGAAATGATGGGAATAGAAATAGACCAAGAAAAATGATTATGATCACATGGGAGAACTATTCCCTTCATTCCGATAGACATCGACACTCAACCAGTATAATATTCATACGCCAGGTTGGTCTCCTGTAGTAGAATGTTAATACATGGGCCCCGGAGAGGCGCAAGATGTGGGTTCAAGTCTCACCGGGAGACAAGGCGAATTTTTTTCGCATGTTTTTCAACATCAATTTTCCCTTATCTAGTCCCTGAAATTTCATCTAAGTTGGATTCATTTCTCTACAAAAAAAAAAAAAAAAAAAAAAGTTTCGCTGACTGAATGTTTGAGTCAAGACCCATCTTTGGGTCACAGTTTAAAAAAAAAAAAACTACTAATAATATTTTTTCATAAATAATTCGCTGCAAATTAGTAACTTTTTCTTTGGATTCAGTTCCAAGAAAATTAAAAATCTAGTATGATAGCTTGAAATTCAAGAAAAAACAAATAAAAATGAAGTTCCAAAAGTTTCATACCTTAGAATTTTATTTTGATGATCTTATTTTAGAATTAAAGTTAAATTAAAAAACTGAAGAATTTTAACAAGAATTAATAATAATTCTATAGTTTCAAACAACGATGCAGCAAAATACTTCAGAAAAATAATTAAATATTCAGTTTTTAATTCATAGCAGTTATAACCAAAAACTCTTTTCTCAAATAATTATTTTGGAATCGTTGCAAAATGAGAATCATTAAAATGTTGGTGAGCGTCTTACTTTAATATGAAGATTCCCAGTAAAAATATTATGGATAACTTGAAGATTTTTTATTACATTTTCTTTTAAGACAATGTGTGTTTAATTTTCATTTGTGAAATGACATTTATATAGAAAAATTCTTTAAAGAATTCTTAAAGTTATAATTTTAAAACTGCCCCCCCAAGAGCAAACTCTAGGACCGCCCTTGGACTACATGGTGGCTGAGCCTTTGAAAGCCTTTTAAGATGTGCAACCATTGATGAGATGAGATTTCAAGGAGAACTAGGATTATGGTTATTTTTCAAGCATGATTAAAAATGTGAAAATGAGCAGAAATTGATGTTTTTTTTAAGTTTTATTAGCAAAACTCAGTAAACTAAAAAGAAGATGATCAGAATAAGTGTAGAATAACAGAAATTAATTCGTGGTCCTTTCATTAGAGTTTATATTGGAAAATATTTTTATCAAGACAATGCAAGTAACAGTTTTAATCAATATTGTACTTGATCCGGTTGCCTTCACCGGTATTTCCACTGTTGGATGCTGGTAACAGAGAACTGTGGTACCGGTCTACGGAGGTCTTTAAGTCGGTCACTACTGCTACCATTTTTGATGTACTGCTGTCTCCTCCCTAGTGACCGCAATAATTCTTGACCCCATTCATCTCTTTCAATGCTGGGCTCAACTAGCAGCTTTTTTAAGGCAATGTAAAATGTGTACTTAGATGCCTGGCAACAAAATTCAATAATAAGGCATCTGGTTCAATCTGAAACAGAAGAGTGATCTTCTTAATTGTTTTACAATATCAATAATTCATATCCTTACCTCTAAGTTATGCTTGCCTTGAATCTCAAGTATTTGCCGAATTCGTATCCAAGGGTTCCTGGTAAGAAATCTTCCTTCTTGTGAGCTTCCCGATAGAAAAACAAACTTCCGGACCAGGCAGACTTAGCATCTTCAGGATTGCTCGGATGATTTCAGTGATTGGTCTCTGATTTAATGCAAACTAACTGAGCCAAAGAGTCGCCTGGAGTGATTTCCGACCCTGTGTTGATGGCGTTACTTCCCACAAGAGGAAGAAAAAAGGTTGATTTTACGGTGAAGTTATTGTTTTTCGTTGAGTTTTATTTGTTGGAGCTATTTTTGAAGATATTGTGTTCAGAAGAGTTGTGAAGTTCCAGTGAAAAGTGTTATCTGTGAAGCGCAATTTATGTTTTAATATTTGTATGATTTGTTTTCTTTGTGAGAAGCGAAAATGGCCGCAGTTCGAAAAGCCTTTATAAAAGTAGCTAGTAATTTTTTGATATAAGATGGCGCTGTTAGGCCTTTTTTCTCAAGAGATTTTCTTCCCGAGATGGCGCTGTTATGGGTTTTCGAAAACTCATCAATTGGAGATGGCGCATCTACAGCGCTTTTGAAGAAAGCTTAATATTTTTGTGCTGCCAGTTCATGAAAATTCGATGATCCTTATGGCTTTTTGATGACGACGAGTGGCGTATTTTCACCCGATACCGTTGCCCACAGAAGTTAAGGAAAGTCTTACAACTGGATACTAAGATAAGTATTTTTTTTTTCATTTCAATTCAAACTCGAACCATATTATTAATTAATTGCTTAAAATATGTGAATCTGACAGATTAAATTTTCTTGCTACGATTTTGAGAGATATTAAGTTCGGCAGTGAGTTGTTAGAAGTGAATTGTTAGGTACGTAGGACGCCTACCCGCCGTGAAATCGAAGGCTTGTACAGCGTTCGATGATGGATAATTTTTCCGCGTTTTATTTCGTACGTACATTGCAAAGCCGCGTTTGGACATGTTTTCTCGTGGTTTACAGCGCGCGATAAAAGTGTTTTGTACGTGTATGATGATTTCAATATAAAAAATTTCCAATGCGGTTAAATTCCGTTCGTTTTTTTTTTTTATTTCTCTTCGTCTCCCCGTTTGCATAATGCGTTAGAACGTTTTTACTCGTGATAAAATTCGGTGAATCGCATCGGTGCTAAATGTGTATGCCAATGCCACGTTAGGATGTTTTGCTCTTCTCGTTATAAGCGCGCGGTAAAATTCGGTGAGTTGCACCGGTGCTAAGAACATTGTACGGGTATGACAATGCCACGTTAGGACGTATTTGCTCAAAAAAAAAACGCGATGTACTCGATAGTGTGCTACGCGACGATTTTTAACTTTGCTTTGATCACATCCCTTCCCAAAGGGAATCCAGATCTTATTTACCCTCCCCACTAACAAACCACCCTTCCTGTGACGACCGTGGAGATTTAGAGGTGTATTCGGTCTCTAGTAGCAACGGAAGTCGAACTAACAATCTTTCCCTTTCCTCGATAAACCGTAAGGACGTGGCCGGCGCCGTTATTGACCATATAAGATAAGGAACCTTCGAAACGTGCACACAGAAAATGGTAAGCTAATCCCAAGCCCCATTTATTTGGATCTATGTGCAATTTTGATGGTTCTCGTCAATCACGGAGTAGCAACTACTGAAATGTACGGTTTATCTAAGCTCAAGCTCAAGCTCAACTAACTGAGCCAAAGAGTCGCCTTCTAGCTAGGACACGGTAATCGCGTAAACTGTATCTGATACTTCCACCATATCCGCTGCCCGGAAGGTAATTGAAGTCACCAAGTGGAACATAACTTTGTGTGCGGATAATTCTTCAGAAAAACCTTATCGTGAGTCAGCTCAACCAACGTAACCAAAATGTTGAACAGTTGAGAATTTGTTCCGTAGAAAGCTGCTTCCTTCAGAAACTCCGGCTAATTATTTTCCGACGTTTCACTCGAAGTCTCCCGTTGCAAAAACTGGAAGGAAACTGATGAAGTGATTCGTGAATATCGCAAAAGAATGGAAATAATGTAAAAAATGTACCTACCTTTAGTTTTTGCATAACAGCACTTAATTGCGGAATTTTGGACAAGAAAACCGGAGAGCATCTCTTTCGAGTTACTGAAAAAACAAACAATGGCGGATCGAAATTTCGACCATTATTATGATTTTCCACGAGAACTTTGAATATGGTTGAAATTTAATAATTCAATCTGGTTGAAAAATAACAATAATCGTAGTTTTTAGAAAAAACCCATAAAACGGTTGAAAAAAATCGAAAATGGTTATAAAAAAATGAGCGTGTGTTGCTATCAATTTCATTAGGTGGCAGGGTTGGTCAGCTCTTCTCAAACAACAAAGAGCCGGGAGCAACCAACACTGTTTTCAGTTCGGCTTCCGAGTGTAATCCTCTTTCGCTGATCGTGCTCCACTCGTTACCCGAGTTTACACGAGCTGTAAGTGACTCGAACGGCAAGTGTGAGAGCATTTGCATCCGAGTGGGAGAAAGAGAATTCTAAACAAAGAGCGTCCTGTGTTTCAGTCATACACCTCAGAGCAAAGAAGGAAAAAATTATTTAGACTCCCACCACAGAACGTAGAAAAAATATTAACAATTTCTATCCGCTACCATGCCTACTGCTGTTAGCTGTTTTAATTTTTTTTTTTGCAAAAGGTAGCGTTCGAAGAAGAGGTGACAGGTGGTTTCATCAAAGAATTAGGACACCGCGAAGAACAAAAACCAGGATTTTTCAGGACCCCAGTAGATTGGTGGAAATGAAATGCAGCTATTCTTAGATTGCATAAATTAAGGCGAAATAGCGGTGCAGTATACGCCTTAATTTATGCAGCAAAAGAGATATGAAGTTAGGTGGCTTTTAGTTTATACCGAAAAACACCGTTCAAATATCATCTGAACCGAAGATTACCATTGGTTTAAGAGGTTAAACTGTTTCTATTGCAAAATCAATTGCAATTAAGATCAGGACGGCTTCTAGAAAATCAGGACACCGCTGGGAGCTTTGATTCGGAAAGTAGCATCTTGTCTTGTGAACGTACCAAGAATAAATTGAGTTAGCTCTCGAATTCTCCTCAGCACATTGCGCAACAGATTTTTCCGGAGAAGGGAATTCTCTTCATCAGCGAATATGAATGCTCTCGCTCACTCTTATGTGTTGACAATCTCACTCTTCATTTCAGTGCGATTTATCTCTCCCCGCACCGATTAGGGGAGCAGACGAAAAAAATTGCACTCTCTTTCACTGGACAAGCCGATCTGAGGAGTTTTGCCACCCATGGGTGGAATTGTCCTTTTCGTGTCATACACCGAGTTCAACTCTAAGTAGTGACAAATTTCCTGAGACAGATTGTGGTACACAGCAAGAAAAATTCGTGTAAATTTAGATCGAAAACGATGCACGAAAACGGAACATCGATTTTGATGTAAAATTCTATCACGGTGTATTTTTTTCGAGGATGTAATTTTCGAGGCGTGTAAATTTAGATCGAAATCAATGCACGAGATTGGATCACAAAAGCCGTCGTGTAAAAATACACAGGGATGTAAATTTTAAAATTTATTATCGTAAACATTGATAATTTTTCTAAATATTAAGGTTTTTGCTTTGGTCTTGAATAAATTAGCCTCATGTATCATTTTTAATTCACATTTATTTCCAAAACTGAACATAAAAAACCATTCGGAAAGCGTCAGGCTGATATTGTTGTTGCATCCGATGATTCCCAGCACGGGGATGTTTTTCGAATCAGCATGATCAGCATCCTCGAATGGTTCCGGAAATCATAATTTTTCGGTCAGCATCCTGCACACTTGAATTGTTCTGACAAAAGTTTCTCCGGATAATCACTGGCCGGATATCAGCCGCTGCGAAAAATCTGACCTTGCTGTAATGGAGAGAAAACTTATCAGTTTCAACCATATTCTTTATTTCACATCTCATAAACTTACTACTATAAAGACTCTTAAATGCTCCTGTAGCTATAGCTACGCCTTTGAATGACTCGTTTCCGAATAATTTTCCGACTTGTTTACTTTGTGCCCGACGCGCAAACTAACTTGAAATATAAAAAGACACAATTTAAATATTTGCATGCAATTTTAAATCAAACAGATATAATTTTACACTGTTTGTGATATAAATTTCATTGACCGGTTGATTTTCGCATGATGCAGTGTAAAATTAAATCAAAACAGTTTATTTCTATTCAATTTTGGAAAATAGACTAATATTACATCGAAAGAAGTTTAAAATTACATCTTTTTGTAATTACACTCAAAAAAAATAGATCACTCGTGTTTTAGATTCCGTGTACTTTTAGAAATTTTTTGCTGTGTAGGGTAGCTTTTTGTTTTTGTTTTGAAAAATGTAAACACCAACTGGTCGCCATTTTGATCTTTGATGATAAGCACTGTTCAATGCTTTCTTTTAAAAATTTATTTAATTAAAAGCGTCAACAAACCTTCATGTCTTAACTTGTTATGAATTTACAAATCATTAAATAAAGAATTTATATGCTCCTCACCAAGGTGCGCTTTCAAAACCACTACAATTGCATTGCCAATTTCATATTGTTACTATCTGGGCATTGAACATACGTAATGTTGTTGTTATGTTTACCCTACCACGATATGCCAAGAAAATGTAAACATGGGAAATCAGCTGTTCGTCTGACAAGTGGGGAAATGCCTTATATGCTTTAAAATTCGCCTTGACTTTAGGTATGGACTCTCTGACACTGACACTAGAACTTTCCCCAAAGGTATAAATTATATTTCAAGGTATGCATGCCATATGAATGCAAAAAGTTTTCCCATTGATAGCAGACAGTACTGTTTAGAATTGTTTGGAACAGATTCGGTCAAAAAAGTTGATTCTTCCCTGCTGGCGGTTGAACCGCTTTTCTTTCTCTGTCCATTTTAGTGCAGCGGAGAGCATAGAGAACTCTCTGTACGGAGAGGTAAATTTAAGGGCTCTAGAAAATGTGTTACGGTCAAATGTAATCCCGTCTGGATAAGTCACATATAAAAGAGGATTGTGCTTAGAATTCACTTTAATTATATGATAGTTTTCCTAACTTCATCCACTTCAAACTCGGGATTGGTGAAAACTATGAACGGATTTCCATCTAACTAGAACTAGACCAAATGATAGAATTCAGCTTTCATCGAGACTTAAGGCAGCCACACAATACCGCGTCGTCCGTCGCGTCACGTCAGCTGTCAACGCCGTCGTTGTGTACTAAAACGCTGACGCGACGCACTCTACAATTTTCGCACCACAATATAGCGTCCACTGACAGGGCTGACAGGGAAATATTGAGAGAAAACTCGCAAACTCCAACGCAAAATGTTTCATTTATTTTTATTTAAAAAAAAACGGGAACATACAAATCAAGTTAATATTTCTAAAAAACGCTTTATATGTAATTTCATCATTATCATTATAATGTTAAAAATAAATTTCAATGACGTTTTTCAACAAATGTGTATCATCGAAGAGATAAAATGACGATGATATGATTTTTGAATCTGTTTGTGTCAATCTTTGACGAAAAATATCAAATACGATTAGTTCAAACCCATGCTGACGCGCTTAAATTTTGATATTTTTCAAAACCAAAACGTCGACGCTCGAAAACGCTGCCGTTTAGAACAAGTTTTGCGTTTTAGTACAATGCCTTCGCTGACGCGACGCACCATTGTGGCGACCAGGGATGTCAACCTTCCAGATTTTGTCTGGATCTTCCAGACTTTTTGACCTCCGGCCAGACTTTTTTTTTGGTATCCAGACTTCCAGATTTTAAGTATTTCTTCCAGACAATTCCAGACATTTTTTGATTGACAAAGTTTTTTTTTTCAAAATTTTAATCTATTTTGGCATTATTGACTACTTTAACTGACTGAGGTGGAGTAGAGTTGTTCGAGCTCACTTCGCTCTTATCAACAGCCCGGTGGGTTTTGTTCCCACCGAATGACTCTGACCAAGTTTGAATCATAATCGTCCGAATTCGGACGAAAACTGTCTAGAATTTGACATTACTCGGTCCGAACGTGCATACTGGGTGAATTTGGAATCATTTCGTCCCGAACTTATTTCATCACTGGGCTGTGTGAAAAGGCATATTTAAATACAATGCGACAAGCCGGCGGCCATGTGTCATTCTTTTCTTGGTATTTCCGTGGCATGAAAACACGCGTTCTTGCGTCCCGTCCGCGGAAAGTGACAGGTTTTTCGGAAATTTTTGAGAAGTTTGAGACAGAGAAAGTGCGGTTTCGAAATGGTCAGGTTTGCTAGAATTTTTTTAATATGCCCGAGTCTATTATTATTTCAATCTGAAACCTGAGACTGAAATGAAAAGACTGTTATGATTTCTAAGTCAAAATCCGAAAAACTCAGAAAAAATTGTTTAATGGGCATATTCCCCACTCGAATCAGTTACTAGAAACGAAAACTCTGTAATCAATTTACATTTTTTTTCTAGTATAAACATCACAAGTAGTTATAAAAAAATCATAATAATGTGCCTACGTAACATTCCAAACTGGATCATCTACATACATCACAACTTATCAAATTTTACGCCAGACACAAACGCTTCAAACTTTCCAAATCAAATCAATACTTTTTTTGTTAAAATTCAGCAGCTATGTTGTTATACATATATTGTGAAATTGCAAAAGAAATTGAAAAACAGTTTTAGACGTTTCATAGCCATTGAAAAAGTAGACATTGACTAATTCAACGTCGCAATCTAGGCTCTGCTAAACTTGGCTGAGATTTCTCAAAATGGTGTTAGTTGTCTTTAACGAAAACTTAAATCTGAATAGTTATCTAAAAGTGAAATCAGAATATTGATATTCTGAATACATAAACATTGAAACCTACGATGTCTTGTTTAAAATCGTATGTACTCAAGTTATGTTATTTAATGTTACAAAAATTATCTCGACAAGCCTCGTTGGACAAATGCTTGACAAGAAAGTTTAAATAATTTGGTTCGCATTCAAGTGTTTTTATAAACAAATTAATTCACGCTGTGAAAATTAATGGGAATACTGAAGTTTCGGATACGAATAAAAAGAACCGCGTTTTCGTTTAAAGACTTTATCGTACGAGAAAACAAATCGGAATGAATGGAATGAAAAACATGGTTGCCAGAAAGCTTATTTGATTTCATTCACAGTTCAGTGCAGTGAAATAAATGTTTTCGTTTTTTTTCTTCGGATTTCGTATAAATGATATATCGTGATTAAAGTTTAGATGGTTTTTATTGATGAATTATGTAGGTCTGGCTGACGTTTGTAAATATAATGGTTCAAACTTCTCATCCAGCTGAAAGTGGTCGACATTACTTTTGTTCAAATGGTGGAACCTGCTGCTAATCCACCGTTACCGATTGAAATTGCCACTTGATGCACCCTGGCCGGGGAATTGGGTTGGGGAGTAAATTCTCTCTCTGCTCTTCTTCTGAAAGCAGAAATTAATTACCTTAAATAAAAATAAAAGAAATATTCCTACTAAATAAAATTGTTGAATATGATTTATAAAGACAAATATTCAATATTCTTACCTGAAGCTCTACGAAAATCTTGAACATTTAGTGATTTAGTTCAGGTGAAGCTCCCTCCGGAAGAACATTTCCTCGTTTCATCAGGTTGGGGCGTTCACACCATCGAAATACATTTGTTCCTGTTGGAAAGCGATACGAAGCATTTTAATAATTGAAAAAATAATAAGAACTTTTGCTTACATACCTGTTTCACAATCCAAAAATCGTAAATTTTTCGTGCTTTTTCCATTTTCCATGATGATGATATAATCCGATCTTAAAACAAATATAGAACAATTTTAACGAACAGCGGTTTTTCTTTAAAATTTCACAGCCTGACCCGAAAATAATTTGTTCTGAATGCAAACCACACCTTTTAAAAACTATACCGATTGATATTTATGAAATTTATTAGCTTTTCAGATACAATCAATTTGGCGTAGTATTGCAGAACGAACGTATAAAAGTTATTGGATTTTTCATTACTTTATACTAGGTACATAATAGCCAAAAAATAATGGTATAATCTATTGGATTTTATCATAGCATTCATTAGATTTTCTAGTACTTTTAAATCCACCTTCCTAAAATAAAAGCTATTAAAACAATTTAATGAATTTTATAGCCCGATTTGGTTCAGTGTACGTTGACTTATTCTCAATACACGTCGCTCAACGTCTCTCTCTATTCGCATTCCAAGGAATAAGGTTACCTCCCCCTCATCAGTCATGTCAAACCCCTCAGCCAGACTACGTTTAACATCTTGAATCTCTTGCAACTTATGTCCAATCACCAAAACGTCATCCACATATAAAATTAAAAATATTTTCTTTTCACCAGTTCCTCTTATATACAGACATTGATCACTCTTCGCTCGCTCAAACCCCAAACCAGAAACATATTTATGAAACTTGTCGTTCCATGCCTTTGAAGCCTGTTTCAACCCGTATAGTGACTTATTCAACTTGCAGACCATCCCATTTCCCTGATCAAAACCCTCAGGCTGGGTCATAAAAATCTCTTCTCCTAAGTCACCATTCAGAAACGCTGTGCGCACGTCCATTTGATGTACCAACATTCGCTTTTGATTTGCCAAAGCAAGCATAACTCTAAAGGTTTCCAATTTTGCTACTGGAGAATACGTTTCCGTATAATCGAATCCATACTTTTGTCCAAAACCTCTTGCTACTAGCCTAGCTTTATAACGGTCCGGCCCACCACTTTCACCTGGCTTTATACGAAAAACCCACTTACATGTTATTGCGTGCCTACCTTCCGGAAGTGTGGTTAGAGTCCATGTTCGATTTTTCATCAACGCATCCATTTCCACTCGGATGGCTACCTCCCATTTAGGCCAGTCCGAACGTTCTTTCAAAGCAGCTACAGTGTCAGGCAAGTTATCCACAAATTGCAATGCACCCAATGCAACGCCAGCAAAAGTCATATCATAGTCTCTATGCCACAACGGTGGTTGTCGTTGTCTCCCAGTAGAAACCCCAATTTCACTGTCATCACAATTACGATCAACTTCACGATCCCCTGTGGCAAGTTCTTCGCAAGATTCAAATCCTTCTGAATCATCCACTTGTCCATCGTTATTCGAAACATCGTCCAATTTATCTTGTAAATCCGCTTTTGGTACACGTATATATAACTGCTTATCACACTTTGCTTCAATTTTATCTTCGGATACCTTTGATCGCTCATCAACAATAACATCCCTTACTGTAACGATCTTCTTTAGTTCAGGATTCCAGATACGATAACCACACATGCCATAGCCCAAGAACACACCCTTCCACGTTTTGGAATCAAGTTTCTTTCGGTTTTGTTTCGGCACGTGACAGTATGTTGGCGATCCAAAAACACGTAGTGTAGAAACATCGGGTTTCCTACCCTCCCAAACCTCAAATGGAGTCACGTTATCACCCAGTGCACAGGAAGGACTTCTATTTGCTAAAAAGGCTGCCGTTAAAACTGCTTCCCCCCAAAACACACGAGAAAGTTTAGCATCAAATAACATTGAACGAGCTTTTTCAACTAATGTCCTGTTCATTCGTTAACAAAGACCATTTTGTTCAGGAGAATAGGGTACTGTAAGTTCCATTTGAATACCGCGAGTTTTACAAAACGATGACATTTGTGCATTTACATACTCACCCCCATTATCCGAGTGCAAACGGGAAATTTTAACACCAAATTTAGCCGTCATTTGAGCTTCATAATTTTTGAAGCAGTTGATCACTTCATCTTTATGTTTGATCAAATAAACCACAGTGAAACGTGACCAGTCATCAATGAAACAGACGAAGTAGCGCGCACCACTCCATCCAGCAGGACTTACCGGTCCACAAACATCAGAATGAATAATCTCCAAAATCCGCGTGGAACGACGATGTTCACGTAAAGGAAACGGATTTCTAATTTGTTTCGCGGATACACAAGACTCACAAATTATGGAAGATTCCGTTTTGTCTAGCAAACTTGCCGAAGACAAACCATCCACCAGCTCATTTTTCAACAAATTTTTCAAATTACGTTCACCCAAGTGCCCAAATCTACGATGCCACAACTCAAAAGACTTACTGATTTGTCCAGTAAAACCCAACATATCATTTGCACAAAGCACCGACAGAAAATTTAACTCGTACAGTTTATTCCGTCTCGCTCCAGTCGCAACAACAGATGAACCACTTAAAATTTCTATACCACCATTCGCGAAAATAACTTTCATCCCAGCTGATTCCACTTTGCTTATCGAAAATAGGTTGCACCGTGCTTCCGGAATAAACAGGACACCACGAACGTTCGACTTCACCGTTTTCTTCCCAACCACAGATAAAACAGGGATATCACCAACATGATGGGCGGTTACATATTCACCACCTTTTGCCACTGCTATTTTCATAGGCTTTTTCAGCAATGAAAGTTTGCTAAACAAACGCTTGTCATTGCATATGTGTTCGGTGGCACCCGAATCCACGAACCATTGTATACGACCCGACAATGAATTGTTTTCTCCTTCATCCATCAAAAATATAACCTCACTTTCGCATTCTTCAGCAACATATGTTGTAGGTTTGGAACTTCTTTTTCGATCCGGACAATTCGACACTTTATGTCCCTCTACCCCACAGTAGAAACACTTGAAAACTCGCTTTGGTTTTCGAATTGTGAATGCAGCATTTTCATTTTTATCACTTATCTCACTCACACCCATTGATTTTCTCTTTATCTCTTCATCTAGAAGCCTACACTTAACAAACTCCATTGTTAATTGCTCCTCTGGCTGCGATTCAAGAGACGTTACCACTGTGTCATATTCTGGTCCAAGTGATAAAAGCAACCGGCACACTACATCAACATCATCGATTGTTCCACCAGCATTCTTGTACAATCGAGTAAGCCGATCATATTTCACAAAATGTTCCTGAAGGGAACCACTCGTATGCTTCAAATCATGCAACTGACGAATTAAGTAGAGACGTTTGGCCACACTGCGACGTTCGAAAATTTTCACAAGTGTATCCCACATTTCTTTTGGAGAGTTTTTATCTTGTATGTGTTCCAACTGATCATCATTTATGCGGGAAACAATCATCGATTTACACTTCCTATCTCTTTTCTGCCGATCAGCAAAAGCTCTTCCTTTCTGCATCCTTATAGGATCCGTATCCTCTTCTTTTACTTGGAATTCCACTACATCTCCAATTTCGATCTCAATGCACTCAACTAGGTTGAACTCTTCCAACACTGTTAGCATTCGAAATTTCCACGCGATGAAATTCGAGCCATCAAACATGGCTACCCGCCGGAACTCATCCTTCTCCGAATCTTCCATGTTTGCAGAAAGCTGAATATCACTGATCGACACAACCAAACTTATCCGATTTCTAGAACAAAACGCGTTCCGAAACTGATGCTGGGCCCATAACCTAATGGGAATACTGAAGTTTCGGATACGAATAAAAAGAACCGCGTTTTCGTTTAAAGACTTTATCGTACGAGAAAACAAATCGGAATGAATGGAATGAAAAACATGGTTGCCAGAAAGCTTATTATAATTGTAGATATACACGTTTAAAAGAATGTAAACAACATAGCGTAAATTAAACCTCAACAAAAATATACTTCAAAAGTCGTGCTTAAAATATTTTTTACTTTTACAATTTCTCCTCCGAGGAAAAAATCTAAATCCATTTTTCAACCTGAATTTTTTGCATTACTTGATAGAAAGGTTTTAACAATGAAAAAAGGTTTTTCAATATTACCAATCTAGATATGACTGTATGCAATCAGAAAGGAACAAAATCTTTAACTTTATTTTTTTCCAATTTGGATCCCGATAACTTTTAATTTATAATAACAATGAATCTGCGATTTGAAATAACAATTTCTAAATAAACCTGGATTCCGGAATATAAATTGATAAACAGATGGTTTATATTCTGAACTTTTAATTTTTGATATAACGTATTATTTTAAAATTTTAGTATTGAAATAAGCTTCTCAACACCTGGGTAGGGAGGATAGAAATTCGCTGCATAATTTTTCATAGCCAAACATTGAGATAGTGGTTGATGTGTTTCGATTTCAAGGATTTGTGATGTGCATTACCAACCAAATGCATTCTTATTTTAGAAAAAATCACTTATTTTGGCAGAAATTAACCCAATAACTGGATAGAGCTGTTGAAACTTTGCATTTTGGAACCGACAAAAGCTCACGTGATTTCATTTTTCAAATTTTCTAAAAGGAATGATAAAGCTTAATACAATAACCCAAAGAAAATAAAAGAATCAATGTTTGCATTGGTCGGTGAAATGATCAGAAAAATTTGATGTTCGGGCGTTTTTTTCGTTTTTCGATTCTATTCTCCCCGACTAGCTCAACACTACAATGTTCCAGACATTTCTACCCATTTCCAGACATTTCGGCCCAATTGTTCCAGACATTTTTTGAAAAAAGGTGGCAACCCTGGTGGCGACTCAAACGGAAAATGGCATCCTCAAAATTAAATGTCAACGCGACGCGACGATCGACGCTGTATTGTGTGGCAGCCTTTAGTTGTACAAAGCTATTTCACTTAACTAACATTTGAAAAGGTCGTTTTTAAACTTTTTTTTTTATTGAAAACTCCAAGATATACTGCACTTTGAATAATTGACCATTCGAAAATCAAGACCTATCCTCAGAATTGCTTTTCCGGAAATTGTAAATTTTCAACCCATTTAATTTTTTGACTAGAGTGCAGTGATTGAATTTTGCTGAGCATGAATTGATCAACCTTCTCTCGCTCACTGCTTTACTCGGAAGCAGCGTTGCCAGATTGGAAACCGCTTAAGTCCGTAGATTTTACGAAAATCGAAAAATGTACTGTTTTCGGCTAAATAAAACTTGATGACCTATTTTTTTTTTTTTTGGTCGTCAGGTAGAATTTTCATTTTTCCGCAGAATTCCTTCAATTTATTCGATAATCCGTAGAAAATCCGTAGGAAATGCTGAAAATCCGTAGATTTGGAGCACCGATCCGTAGCTCCGTAGAAATGGTCAAAATCCGTAGAACTACGGAGAAATCCGTAGATCTGGCAAGGCTGCTCGGAAGCAAAGGTTGCTTTGAGGCAGCGAAAACGACAAAACCGATGATGCATACGCTCTCAATATGGCCCGCCTTCAAGGAGCAGTATACATTCGAGGCAGCGAATCCAAAAAACCAAACGAATGGCTCTCACTCATCTCCTGTTACAACCTTGAGGGAACCGAATTCAAAAGGCAGAGCAAACCCGAGTCTCCTCGTTTGTACCTGGATCGAATGCGTGAGGTTTTTCTGCTATTGCTATTATTGCACAGCAACCGCACGCAGGCAGCTAGTTTTTTCGTTTCTTTTTCCTCCCCCCTCTTTGCACTATACGTTGCGGGCCGTGCAATGCAATAAGTTCAGTTGTTTTTGTTGTTGCCTCAACCTTTGCGGCGAGGTTGAAGATGTTCTCCTCAACGACAGCTATCGGCTGGAGTTATTCGAGTTATTCAAATTCAACAACGTAAATGAGTATGTGTGCCTCGTCTTCTTCATGCATCATGTAGCAACCGAACGTTGAGAGAGTTCGTTCGGGGCAGCAAACGAATAGTGTCTCTCAGAGCAGATCCTCCTCATGGGGGGAGGTTTGAATGAATGTATATGTATCGTCTCCTGTATAGCTATGCGAGGCCTCAAAGTGTGTATTTTGAATGCCTCTGATGAGAAAATTGGTGAGGATTTCAATCACTGCTAGAGTGTCAACCTTTCTGAAGGACGAAGCATGTAGTAACTATTCGCAACGCCGCACACAGGAGTATTTTACCCCAAATCTTGGCCAAAACCTCGAAATTAAAATTAAAAAAAAAATCTATTTTTTTAAAGGTTTTTCGGTTGTTAGATGGTTGTTGTATATTAGTATTGTCGATTTTCAACCATCGGTATAGTGAGTTCGTAATGGCATAACTCGAAACATTGATGTATCATAATTATAAATTTTGTCTTCCATAATTTTGTGTAAACATGTATTGCGGAAATTGCACCTATTTAGACTCCTGTGCAAATAATTTCCACGCAGAAATATTTTCGCACTGACGCACACGTAGACAATCCGTGTCAGTTTTTCAAATCAGCCGTTGCTCGCTTCTGATTTTCGAATCACATTTCCAAACGGTATAACCGTTATTGTTTTGGCGAAGATTATTATGAAATGCGAACCAAGGAGGAATAACGAAAATTGACCAATCAACAAATGAAAAGAAACGGGGGTCTAAATAGGTGCAATCTGCGCAGTTTGTTAAAGACGGCAACGGTGCGTATGAAAGTTGATTTTTCGGTTGAAATAATTTGAAATAACTGAACTTTGATGTTGGTCCTTTTTTCATATAGTCTCTTTTCAACTTTTAGCACATGATAGTTTATATAAAGAACGTGATGGTGTTAGTGAGTGCGGAATCGTTATCTGTCAAATCAGATTCTCTCAATAGTCTAAAAATTCATGCAATTGACAATACAATTACAAGCTGCGTAACACGCAGTGGGACTATTTACAAAATTTCTTCTACAAATCTTCAGTTATAATATGATCAATGAATTGTGGTTGAAATTGCGTTCATTTATCAATTAACACATGTAGTAGAGATGCTAAACAAAATAGTGCAATGTTTTTTGAACAAACTTATATTGTTTTTTACAAATTCGTGTTGAAGTTTATCTTCCGGGCTCCGCCGGGGTAAAAATCACATATCACACGAATGCTTCTAACTTCCTTAAACATGTCCAAAAGAAAAATCGTGCGCATACTTGCGAACTCGAGCTATTTTCGATTTTGAAATCTAAAAATTTGAGCGATTTTTATTCCTAATTTTGTTTCAGGTAGCGAGCATGCCATGCATTTACTGTAATACAAACATGTTTTATTGCTTTTGATGTGTTTGTTTAAAAAATGGTATTTTTCATCACTTCTGATAGTTGATCGGCTGGTTTGCTTTGAATTTGCTTTTGAAACAAACATTTTATAAGGGTACAAGTGACCCAAAAAGACCAAAATTAAGAAATTTGAAATTTTGGTTAAAAATGAGTTGTGTATACTTGAAAACAACGAAAAAAAGATTTTTAATCATTTTAAAGAGAAAAACAGGTTTTGGCCAACTTTTTTCATAGAGTACTCCTATGTGCGCCGTCACATGTCACTAGATTTGGATGCCGCCAAACAGTTGCAACTGTGACTAACTTTTCCATTCAGGAAGAGCTCATCTCTTGTGAGCTTCCAAAAAGTGGATTCATTGTTTTAAAATGTAATTTCATTCGCAATTGGTGTAATCGCATTTCCATTTTCTAGGAACCGATTAAATCGTTTTCAGAATTAGAATTCAGGATATTGATGCAGATAATTCAAGCTTGAAAAAAGAATTTCCAAAAAAAAAAATCAGGTTCCAAAATCTCTGCACGATTGCGAATACCTGCAAATGATCGAAATGTCACTGTTTAATTTCCGATAAATCAATCAATGACGATGGTGTGTTCTGGCAGCGATGACACAACCATCGTGCCTTTGGCCACAAATCTGTTACGGATGGATGTCTCCCCTCTTTCGGTTCAAAGTATTGCTTTTATTATGTGGGCCATGAATCCAACGATGCACCCGTTGCATTGCATCAATGTCGGCGCTAAGCTGAGGTGTGTTCTTATCTACGCTTGAATGGCTTTTGAAAATCCGTTCTAACTATATTGGATCAGTTAAAAATGTTTGCTGACAGTTGAATCATGAGATCATTATTGTAAGGTTCGGCATATGGATACGTTTTCGGTTTCGTGGTAGATTGGGGTCGTTCGACAAGAACGATTTTTATTAACCTTGTCTGACCGTTGAAATTAAACTATCTTCTGGGAATTGTAAATTCCAACATCAACCGAAAAAGGGAGAAAATGAAAAATTAAGTGCTCTTCCGAGAAAATGGAAAATTGTGGTGCGGTCCGGAACCAACTTAGAGCGTTTCCCGTAGCTTTGTGTGCCAATTGGCTCTAATAAAAACTGGAGAGTAATAAAATTTTCCTTCATTTCTCGGTTTCAGCTACAGTAAAATGTTTTGCCGCCATGGCGCTGCGAGGTTGGCGACTCATCGGTCTGGCCGGAACCATTCTGGTCTACATCGGAGGAATCTTGTTCCTATCGTTCGTCAGTTTGCAGAATCCTCAACAGAAGCGCAGCCAAGGTGGCCGAGGTGGTGGATATGGTGAGTTTGAGACGCTCCGGAACCGGGATCTGGGTTTGTTGGGCAAAAAACCACCCCTACAGTGGTGCACCGAGCTCCGTTACATGGACAGTCGGCCGCCCCCGCCCAAGGCCTACAAGTTGCTGCAAACCTTCCCGGGGCATTTTGTGAAGAAAATTGCAACCTACAACTTCAAGGTTGACGCTGAACCAGCCCCGGCAGCGCCTCCCCCACCGGAGAATGCCTTCAGGGAGCAGGACGATCATGACGCCGGATCCAGTCGGAACAGCCATCGCAAACGGCTCATCGCGACGGAGCTGCAATTCTCGGACCGAGGGGCGGCTCAATGGCCTAATAGTGACAGTATCAAATTTACCGATAACAGTAAGCTAGCAGATAGTGATAGGATAATTAACGACCAAAAGCCACCGCCACCGGGTGCGATGCACAAGTCTTCCAAACATGGCGGCGCAGCTGGAGGTGCGGCAGGAGGTCTCACGGCATTGGTGTCCTTTCCCGGTAGCGGAAACACCTGGCTGCGCTATTTGCTGCAGCAGTCGACGGGTAAGAGATTGATTGCTTATCCACGGACAGGATGTCCACCGTTGATAATGTGAATTAATTTGTTTTTTCTTCTTTCAGGTATTTACACTGGGAGTGTGTATAAAGATTACGGCCTACTCAAAAGCGGGTTTCCAGCGGAAAACATTGCTAATTCCTCGGTAAGTTGAAAGCGTCATTAAACCTGATCCATGTTTCGTATATTGAAATTTACCAGAAAAAATCGAAATCACCAAACATCTACATCAACATGTTATCTTTGAAACCGTTGATCTTTGTTTGAAAAGTTTATTCAATTTTTGAACTAAGATTTAAGAAGGTTTTTTTTTGTTTCGATTATAGTCGTTTTACCATCTTTATGGCATTCGCGACTTTATCAACGTTGCAGTTGGCGGATCGTTATTGAAAAACTATCCGGTACAACTGTGTTCGATGTTTATTCTTGGGCTCGAACTCGCGGACATCGGCTCAGGAGACAACTGACTTGCCAACTGAGCTATATCACAAGCCCATTTAAGAAGGTTATATTTTGTCTTTTTTGAATCGAAGGCATATTTCTAAAGTCATTATTGTAATTAGAAAAATTATATTTGTCTTATTTATTATTCGGACACATATGCCTTATTCGTGGTGATAGGTTCCTAATCAAATAAAAATCAAGTGTCTAAAAGTCTATTTTTCGATAATCCGATCACTTACCTATTTTTTTTGTAGTTTGTATGAGCCGTTTCAAATAAACTAATTGTTAAAAAAAATAAAAATAATAATTATTTTAAAAAGTATACATAGGGACAATTAACACACGACGTATTACAGGACACGACACTCAACGTTCTTACAAAACGGAAAAAGGATTCAAAATTACCTTTTTTGTCGACCGGTTTCGGGCTCGATGTTGCCCATCTACAGGAGGATGTCCGACTGATCACACAAAGAAATTAAAGACACTTGCAGCATCCTACTAAGTCGTAGTATTTGTCGAAAGGATGGTCAAATTTATAACAATTTCCTTTTAGTAAGGGAGAAGAGTGACGACGTAATCGGCGCCTCGTCTTCGTTCATTAGCGGTTTTTCGGCCGTGCTTATGAACATTGACCCCCATGCGTTTAAGTGTGAGGTTTTTCTAACGCATTTCTTGTACTTTACTTTTTCCCAATCTATGGCGTGATCAAGTTCTGTTGCGTGGGAAGCTACACTAGATTCGTTGATTCTTAAGTTTTCTACTGCATTCCTATATATGTTCTTTTAGTCGAACTTTGAACTTGCGGCCTGTTTACCTGATCGTTCTTCGTCTGGAATCTTATCTTTAAGCGAAACCAACTGATCCTTGAGGGTGTTCCCACTTTTGTATGCTGTTATAAAGCCATGTTGAGAAAGGATCTTGTTAATCCCATTGGTTAGTCTGGGGTAGAACGGCAAACTAACCCCAAAGGGATTCTTCTTTCTCTGGTCTTAAAGTGGTTGCATCTCTTCGAATTTTCTTTCGAGCGTGTTTTTGTAGGATTTTTTGTACAAAAAATCCCCGTTAAGGGCACCGGCTTTGAATATTTTTAATTTTTCTTCTCCAAACTCATCTTTTTCCATGGGTATATTGTATAGCCGGTGGGCCATGGAATGAAAAGCGGCTTGTTTTTGTGACCCAAAAATGGTTAGAATCAACTGTGATATATCGGTCTGTTGAGGTTGGTTTTCGATAAATTTCCAAATTTAATGCTGTTGTCCTCTTTTCTTGAAATCAGAAGATCGAGAAAGGGAAGTTTTCCGTCTGATTCTTTTTCTACCGTAAATTTGATGGAATTGTGCTGAGTGTTAAGGAGCTCTAGGGTCTGTGGGAGATAACGTTCCTTAACCACGGCAAGGATGTCATCTACGTAGCGCCACCAGACGCGTGGTGTTGATACTTGAGATTAAGAACTTATCTTTAACCAGTCTATGGAAAGTTACAGGAATATTATTTAGGCCAAACGGTAGAACAATAAATTTCCATATCTTTACATCGCTGTCCGGCAATCACAATTGACGGCGATCCGCGATGCCAGGTAAATGTTTGACGTTTTGTAGTTAGGAAAAAAGGTAAACAAAATGGAGTAAATTTTCGATGAATTCAAAACTCAAAACTACGGCTTTTTACTTCTGATATCTCTTAAAAAGTAAGTAGAAAACTTTTAGGTCTTCTTCTAGGGTTTTAAATATTTTTTGAAAAAATATTGATAGCTACTAAGCGATGAATTGAGTTTCAAAAACTGGTGTTTTTCTTGCGATTGAAAACACACCTGTTTAGGTATTTTAAAAGTTTTAGAATGCAAAAGTGATATTTTCACAAAAACATTCATTCAAATAAATTGTTGGAGATATTTGTAAGCTAAATTTACGAAAGTTCTGTTTTGGAAAGCATTCTAACAAGGAAAAAACCAGGTTGAAAAAACTGGAATTGTATCCTGTTTTATGTTAACCAAAGTAACAAATTTGATGGTTTTTTCTTGGAACCAATGGAGTGTTTGAGTTGTTTTTTGTACTGGAAGAAGATTTAAAACTATTTAGATTTTTTATAGATTTATTTAAGAGTGGTATTTCATTTATGAAAAATGCACTTCTGGAATGTCTACTCTTATGTGAGAGCTGTTTGCACATTCTTCGAAAATGTTTGTAAAAAAATCGAATGTATTTCTGTCGGCGTGTCTTGCAAGTACCTTTTCATGACAGAATTTTGCCCAATAATTATTTAAAAATAACATTAGGAGCTAATTCCCTTTTAATTATATGCCTGTTCCTAAAAGCTTCCCAAATTATCAAAGCTCTTGTATGGAGCACTTTGTAGCGCTACTGTTTGGTTAATATCTGATTGCCAAAGATTTATACACTGGTCAGAGGTGCCAGATATCCTGATGAATCAGGATTTGCCCTAATTTTTTGAATTGTCCTGTTAGCCCCGATTTTTGAAAAATGGTCTTAAAAGTGTACTGAATTATACTGATTTTCAAGAAAAAAAAAATGTAAACTGTAATTGAATTTAATAATAATCTTCGGTTTTGATGATATTTAAATGGTGTTTTTTATATAAACAGCAGGCCGGGAAATATTTTTCTTCCTCTTTTACATGAATTAAGGCAGACCCATGTAACTTATCGAAAATTCTTTCTATACGCTCAGTGCAGCAGCTGCTCCCTTCTGAAAAGGGGTATCATAACAGGCGACTAAAATAGCTTGTACACCCTCCATGGGGGTCAATGGTTTGAGCATTCAACAACTTCAACGTCAAATAACATAAAAAATTATCAAAGTAACCGTTGTTCGTATTCGCACTGTTGGTGTCAATTTCAACATACCGTAATCCGGGGTAATATTGATCACTTTTTTCAATATTTTTCGATTATTTTTTTCTGTTAAGGGTAATGTGGCTTGTTTCATATTTTTAAAAACAGTACTGGACTCCAATAAACGTAAAACATGGTTGCAGAAATATATTGGACCACTTAAAATTTGATTAAAAAATCTATTTCGTCTCTGTTTTGAATTTGATGCTTTGGGGATACATTGATCAGTCTCTATTTTGACGGTTTTAACGAGTTTTCTCGATCAAAACACCTTCATAATATTTACAAATGCTAGTTAATCAGTTTTATCTTGCTTTATAACGTTTTCTTTTAAAAATATTTGTAATTGAAAAATGTACTATTATGATGCATACATTTGGGGGCAAAAATTAAAATAATTGCTAAATAGTTTGAGCTAGAAAATACAAATGAAATTTTACCTTAACACATTCATCTAGGCCCTCCCACTATATCAATTTTCATTTTTCCTTCAAAGTAAACCATTTGATAAAGTTTCTATCCATTTGTCCAATACGGGCTTACTCTCTGAAAATGTCCTTATTTCCATCTGTGATCTAAGTGAGGATTGTATTGTGATGTTGTGTATATTTTGTGTGCACAATTAAAGTTTATTTTTTATGTGTAAAACTTGTGATTCGTCAAGCAATAAGTGCTCTTCACAGTGATCAAGTGTTGTGCCACCTGATTTCATCGGATGACATCAATTAATCACCGTGAAGAACCAGGCAAAGGGCAAGGAATATTGAAAGAAGGTAGTGCCGAGAGCCATATTGGATTTTTTTCGTGACGTCACTGTTGCCAAGCTGTCGAAGGTTTATACTGATAGAACTCAAATTTCAAAGTCAAACTCATTAAAGAACTAAATTAAAATCCAATTTGATTCGGATTATGTTGTAAGGCCGATAGTTGATTGTGTTATGAGGTTTCTTTGTGTTTAATAGACTGCATTGTGTATTATTATTGAATTTGTTATTGAATGCACTGTCATGCTCTATGTGAAACAAGCGAAAATAATAATTTTCCCCTTTCAAAAGGTCTGATTGGTAGTTTATGGCAGTGCACCTCATCGTCATGATTTGAATCTAACATGGTGTACCATATGAATTTCTAATTTAGAACAATTGACCCCAATAAAACCATTGCAACTTTGGTTTACTAAATTCCAATAAAAGATTGTGGTTGGATTCGAAAAATATTAATTTTGGTTATTTTATTTTATCAACGATTCAAACCTAACTGATTTCAACATTTATAAGCAAAATTTTGAACTAATTATCAAGTTTTGTCAATTTGAGTTAGGATACCTCAGCAACTTCAATCGTCTGAATTAAAGCAAAACAACTACTACATTCCACTTTTTTAGTATCAGTCTTGAAGAATAATAATATTTCTAGAATTGTGTGCCTTCAAAGTTGAAAAAATCTTCAAATTTTTATATTTGCTAACAAAAAAGGAAAAAAATTCAAATAAATTCACAGATTATTGGCAACAGTGACGTCACAGACGGTACTAATACTAAAGCAAGGCTGCCTCGGCACTACCTCCTTTAAATATTCCTTGGGCAAAGGGATCAAAATTTGCCTATTGTGGACTGCTTTGGATAGACCATTTTTTACCGTCGCTAAGTATCTTTATGTTATTGTCTTTTTGTGTGCGTCTGTAAACGATCATATCTGATCGCTGTCAAAGTGTGTAAGCGAGCGGCCAGGCCGTCTCGATTGGTATGCAAGAGATTGTATGCGTGGGGATGGATGAATGCGCGAGAGTGAGTTCCGCGTTGTGTTCTCAGTGCTGTGGGAGAATAACATCGACGGATGAACAAGTTCTCTGTTTTGGTAGTTGTAAGAAAGCGTTTCACATCAGCTGCTTATCGCACGCTGTGGGTCAAAACTATGATTTGATACGAAAAATAAAAATTTTTGTTTTTGTGTGTGATGAATGTTTGGACAATTCTAAGGTGGACTGTGATATTAATAATTTGGTTGGTATGATAAATCATATTAATGATAAAATCGATAATATGAATAAGCAAATGATAGTTTCTTCAGATTTGAAAAAACAGATTCAGAATATTGTGCGTGATGAAATGAAACCATTTTCTGGACCAGCTTCTAATGATAAAGGTGAAGTTGCCAGGTATGCCTTACGTTCGAATTCCAAAAAAAGAAAATTAAGTGATAACGAAAAAACGCCAACATTAACTTACGCTAGAGTCAAATGTTTTAAGTAAACAAGTGGCATATGATAAAAATTCGACCAAACGAGATATCGTAGCTAAAAATGACAAAATACAAAATGCTTCATTAGCTAAATTAGAGGAAACAGTTCGTTTGAAACCAATTAAAGAACAGAGTGTGGATGTAACGCGTAAAGATCTGAAATCTTCGTTAGATCCGGTTTCTTTGGGAGTAACCTCAGTTCGTTACATTGAATCAACAGCGGAAGTGTTGGTGAGATGTGCTTCAAAGGAAAAGGCACAGAATTTCATGACACACGCTTTGAAAGTTTTGGGAAAGAGATATTCTATAGAAATAAAACAACCAGCAAAACCTAAGATTAAAGTAGTGGGATTTGCAGAAGAAGATAAATTTGATGATGGAAAGTTTGTCGAATTATTTAAAAAACAGAACAGCTTAAATGACTCTGTAATAAAGGTGGTTCATATTGAAAAAAATAAGAAATGGAAGCATAATCCGATGATTGCTACTGTGGAAGTTGATTCGGAAACTTTTAGTGCTTTGATTAATCGCGGTAAAGTAAATATTGGCTGGGAACGTTGCAAAATTTTTGAAGATATTAATGTTTTGCGTTGTTATAAGTGTTGGAATTATGGTCATAAAGCTGAATTTTGCAAAGAGTCAACTCGTTGTGCTAAGTGCGGCGAAGGTCACGATACAAAAGAATGCAGTGCACAATTTGAAAAGTGTATAAATTGTATTAATTTTAATAGCACAGTGAAGCTAGATTTGCAGAAGCAAGTTGATATTTGCCACCCTGCATGGAGTTATGAGTGTGAAATATATAAAAGAAAAGCCTCTAAGGCAAAAATGTTCATCGATTACGGTAAATAGCAATCAAAATCAGATATTTTATATTTAAATGTTTGCGGCTTGTTAAGTAGCTTCGAGGAAATTTGCGTAGTGGCTCAAGAATTAAAGCCTAAAATTTTAGTGCTAGTTGAAACCCACTTAACGGAGGATTTGAATTCTAATACTTTGGACATAATTGGTTACACCATGATTCACTGCTTTTCGCATTCAAGACATACTGGAGGAGTATCAATGTACGTACGAAATATGTTTAAAATCGAAATTTTATTAAATGCAGGTGTTGAAATGAACTGGATTCTGGCAGTCAAACTCAATGATGGAAAAAGGCAAATCTTTGTTGGAGGAATTTATCATTCTCCGAGTGCAAGCGATGCTCGGTTTTTAGATATTCTGGAAAATAGTTGGCTGAGTCAAACTGTTGTAGACGAAATTGATAACATCTTCTGTGGTGATTATAACATTAATTTCAACAATGAAGCAGAGTGTAGGGATCTGAAACGTGTCATGGAGGCATATGGTTTTCGATAAATTGTTATGGAAGACACTCGAATCACGGTATCCAGCAGTTCTAGGATAGATTTGGTGTTCACAAATGTGGAGAGAGCCGAGGCGAAGATCGTTCCTGATTTTCGGGTGTCAGATCATGAGACTATAAATATTGAAGTTGGATTTGGTACTAATGATGGTCTACCTAAGATCCATCAGATTGTGAATGATTGGAGTCAGTATAACAACATTGTATTTCGACAGCTTCTTGAGGCAGGTTTGCCAACATTGGAATGCGCTGACTTTAATGAGTTGGTAAGACGTATCGATGTTTTATTGAAAGATAGTGTTAATGCACTTGTTCGTAAAAAAATGGTACTCAATGGTACTGAACGTGGTACTAAATGGTACTCCAGAAGCCTAATTGAAATCAAAAGACGTAGAGACAAACTTTACAAACAATTCTTAAGATCAAAATGTTCAAGGAGTTGGCAAAATTACAAAGTTGTGAGAAACGAATATTCGCGAAAATTAAAAGAAGCTAAAAACCAATCTATCCAAGATGAGTTGGAGAGAAACAAATCTAATGGGAAACAATTGTGGAAAACAATAAAAAGGTTGATGAAGTCAAATAGTACCAAGACAGATTCAGTCACATTCAACGGAGTTGAAGTCAAAGACGAAAAAGAAATAGCAGAGAAGTTCAATGACTTCTTTATTGATAGCGTCATGGAAATTCATAACAGCATCCCGGTAAGCTCTAATGGCTACGTGGATCAGAGTATGTACAATAGTGGAGAATTTCACACATTCGAGACAATAAGTAGTCAAGATTTTGACGAAATAGTAAACGATATGAAACCCACAGCTGGTATCGAAAATGTCTCCTTAAAAATTTTTAAGGATTCGTTGCTGGTATTAGCCAACCCGTTGAGAAATGTTATAAACACGAGTCTGCAGTTAGGAATAATACCTAAAACGTGGAAGTGTTCTACTGTAGTTCCCATTGAAAAACAGAAAAATGCACTAGAGGCGACGTTATATCGTCCTATAAACATGTTAGAAATTCAAGAAAAGGTGCTAGAATTAGCAGTAAAACAGCAATTCTTACGCTTTATTGAGGGTGGAGACATATTGATTGCTGAACAGTCTGGATTCAGGAAGCAGCATTCAACTGAATCTGCAGTTAACTTGATACTTCGAAATTGGAAGATTAATATTGAAAACGGAAACTACATAGTGGCTGTGTTTCTAGACTTCAAGAGAGCATTCGAAACTATTGATCGGTTACTACTGTTAGAAGTGTTGGTAAAAATTGGCATCAATGGTACGGTTCTGAGCTGGTTCAAAGATTATTTGGAGAATAGAATGCAACGAACAAAATATGGTTCATCTTACTCGCGATACAGAGAAAATAACCTAGGAGTTCCCCAAGGAAGTGTGTTGGGTCCCTTGTTATTTATATTGTACATCAATAACATGAAAATGTGCTTAAATCACGGCCGTCTCAAGCTATTTGCAGATGATTCCGTCTCCTATTGGAGTGGAAATGACCTAGAACTCGTTGTACAAGAAGCAAATGCTGATTTGAAAAATATTGCGGATTTTTTGAAACACAGAAAATTATGTCTAAATCTTGATAAAACCAACTGGATGATTATTGGAAATCGCAAAATAGGAGTAAGCCCTAAATTATTAATCGATGGTTGTGAGATCGAAAGGGTTCGTCAAGTCAAATACCTAGGAGTACAAGTCGATGAAAAATTGAATTTTATAGCTCACATAGACTACACAATCAAAAAGATTGCAGTGAAATATGGTGTACTTTGTAGAGTAAGTAGATATATGACTTTCTGGTCGAAAATAATCTACGTTAAATCTGTTATCATGCCACACTTCGACTATTGCGCTACAATTTTACTACATGCATCTGATACACAAACAAAGCGCCTACAAAGAATTCAAAATAAGATCATGCGAGTAGTGATACGATGTAATCGATACACACCAAGTACATTGATGCTCGACATACTTCAATGGTTGTCAGTGAAACAGAGAATTGCGTATAACAGCTTGATTTTTATATATAAAATGAAGAACGGAATGTTACCGGCTTACTTAATGGACGGTCTGCAGTACGGCAACGATGTACCTACAATACGAGAAGAGCCCATGATTTCAGATTACCGAATACGAGAAAGGAAATGACAAAACGATCAGTTTTCTACAACGGTCTAAAAATGTTTAACAGCCTGCCGCAAAATATCAAAGACAGTTCAAACATAAACATTTTCAAGAAACTGGCAATACAACACGTTAAACAGACAATTTGAAATAATGACTAATCCTAAAAAGGATCATATGCTTGTGATGAAGATCTGGCGAAATACCAGATATAAATTTGTACGGTGATGGACATACGCGGGAGTTAGACAAACAAGTCGTACAGAATTAGATAAAATAATGCAAACAAAATTATCCATAGGATAAACTGTCCCTCCCACTTCTAAAGAAGCGTATGGGGTGGAGGAAGGACCCAATTGGGCCTGTGGGTCCATCACAAAAAAAAAAAAATATCAAAAATTTATCATTGTTAGACTATAAAAATAGCACCTCTTTTAAGATTTATAGCTCCTAGAAATATCTAGTGACAATAAATCTCTTTTTTTGCATCTAAAACAAACCATGGTCGAACAATTGCAGTAAATAGTGTTTTTTTTCCTCATTTGATAAGTACTTTTGTTCCCACGTTATAAGAGCGCGCGCTACTTGCATATGTGCGTGTAATTGTTCGACCATTGCATTGTTTGTTTTAGATGCAAAAAAAAAATTATTGTCATTATTTCATTTTAAGCGACTGCCATAAAGGCTTTTCCTCAGAAATTCGTAAAAATTGCTTGATCTTGTACGATTTTTTTCTCATCTATGTTCTGTAAGAAGACACCAACACGCGGGTTGAAGCAGTAATTATGAGAATCCGCCCAGTTAGCGTTATTCACCATCGAACCAAAACAGTTGAAGAAATGGTACATACCATTTATCTATCATATAGGACCCTTCATTGTCTTCATCCTTTGAATATTACGTCTAAACTAGGGTTACCATACAAACTCTTTTAAGAGTACAAGTACCTACTCTATTTTGATCGAAAAATGGGCGTACTCTTCTTTTAATGAAATTTTACGAAGTGTACTCTTTTTCATGAGAGCCATTCAGAACAAACAAATTGTTTGTTTTTGTATATGAAGTGTGTTTACCAAATCTTATACAAGAAATTCGAAAGAAACACAACTTTCAAAAACTTTAAATATATACCTTACCTAAATATCCCGTATTCATGAAGGCATCATGGAATCAAAATTTACAGTGAGTGCAATAAGCGCCTTTGAGTATGCAATAAATCCCCGAACAGTTAACAAAGCGAGCACAAAAGCAATATACTCGAATGCTCGTAGCGCACAAATCTAACAAATTGTTTGTTCAAAGGAATCACGCACCTAAAATTTCCTTTTGAAATCAAGTATTTTATCGGATTTGATGTGGTTTATCAGCATAACCATTAAATACTTCTATTCCTTCCAATAATCAAAATAGGAATGTTCAGTCTATGACTTTTCTCTTTTCATTAGTTAAAAAAATTAGAATATTTATAATTATTTTAAAAGTCATACCTAAGCTTTCGGGGTGTTTTTCTGAGCGTATTCAGGATGGGCAAACCCGGGTATTTTTACCCATAAATCTGGCAAACTCAGAGCATTGGATTTTAAAATTTTAAATCAAAAACCGGGCAATATCCAGAAAATCGGGTCAAAATCCGTGCTTTTCTCATGTAAATTTTAGCATAATATTTGATTAGTTAAGGGGGGGGGGGGGGGGGGGGGGGGTAGGGTCTAACGGGTAAAAAAAACATCATTTTCACGATTTTTTCTAGAGCTATCGTTCAAACAAAGGTATTCAATTTTTTTGCATTATAAAAAGCATTGCTAAAAGAACATTTAGTTATTTTTTCGAAGAAAAATATTGAAAAATGAGCCGGTGACGGAGCACTTTCGAGGATGCCTTTTAAAAAACAGGATTTGCGGTGGACACTGTATCTCAGCACAGAATCATCTGAAGTTAAAAAATCAGAGCAAAATATTTTTAATAGATGTTTTTCTGGACCCCAACGTTTTTATTTAACTTAAAAAATTGTTTATGGGATTTTTGTGGCTGTTTGAAGTAAAAACTACGATTTTTCACGAAAAAATCCGCCATTTTTTATCTGTAAAATCTCCCCAAAGTAAAAAAAAAACAAAAAAAGAAAAACGTTGGGGTCTGGTTTTTTTTATGTCGAAAATATGCTCCAAATTTGAAAAGAATCGGATAAGTAGTTTTCAAATGACGATGTCCACGGACTTTGAAATTGTGCTTTCGAGAAAAACGCGTTTGAAGTTTCTGCTCTTGCTTTCTTGCAGTATTAGATAGGAGGAGATAAAGGTCCATAATTTCTTCAGTTTTGCTTCAATTGACTTGAAAATTTGACACAACATTCTTGAAATGTTTTACAATAAGAAAATAAAAAAAATAAAAAAATCGATTTTTTGAAAGTGTTAGACCCTAACCCCCCCCCCCCCCCCCCTTAACCTTTTTTTTTTTTTGTAAATCCTTTATTTGAAACGGCTCATACCTTAAGGCTTTAAGGAGCCAAACTCGTTTTTTTTTTAACAATTTATTTCTTAGCTTAACACTTTTATTTTTGAGGAAAAGAGAGATAGAAAGGGAAACATGAAAATAAAAAGATTCATAGGCGAAGATCGATAGCTTTAAGGAAAAGATATATTTCGAACATGTAGTCCAAGTCAAGCATAGCCAGCACATCTCTCACCGGAACGTTGGGTGGCATTCCTCGGGCCCGAAGGGAGTCTATAAAATTCGTTCTGGCGATAAGGTGGACCTCACACGACCAAACAATATGCTCGATGTCATGGTAACCTTGGCCGCAACCACACAAATTGCTGCTAGCAATGTCAAAACGATAGAGTACCGCATCTAAGGAACAATGATTGGACATGAGACGGGAAAATATACGAATAAAATCCCGACTCAGGTCCAATCTATTAAACCAGGGTTTAAGGCTTACCTTTGGGATAATCGAGTGGAGCCACCGACCATCCTCATCCTCGTCCCATTTGCGCTGCCAGTTGACAAGAGAGTTTCTTCGAGCCAAATAGTAAAATTCGCTGAAGACGATTTCACGTTGATACGTGTCGCCTTCCATCGCTCCCACCTTTGCCAGAGAGTCTGCCTTCTCATTACCCTGTATCGAGCAATGAGAGGGAACCCAAACAAAGGTGATGATAAAGCGACATCTTGTAAGAGCACTCAATATATCCCGTATCTTCTCGAGGAAGTACGGCGAGTGCTTTCCCGGTTTTATCGAGCGCATTGCTTCAACAGAGCTCAGACTATCCGTTACAATAAAGTAGTGCCCAACTGGCCTTGAAGCGATACTGTCCAAAGCCCAATGAATTGCTGCTAACTCTGCTATGTATACAGAGCATGGTGACTCAAGGCTGTAAGAGGCGCTAGATATTTCGTTGAACACTCCAAATCCTGTTGATTCCTCTATAAGTGATCCATCAGTAAAGAACATTTTATCAGGATCGACGTGTCTATATTTAGCTTCGAAAATTCTTGGAATCAGAAGTGGACGATGTGGATCCGGGATTCCACGAATTTCCTGCTGCATAGACAAATCAAACTGGACAGAAGAATCATCATAGTCTAGGCTACAAACACGAGCTGGAGAATACGAAGAAGGGTTTACCTGCATTGACATGAGGACATGGTATATAGACATAAATCTGGTATGAAAATTTTGCTCAAGAAGCTTTTCAAAATTTACAATCACCAATGGGTTCATGACCTCACACCTGATGAGGAACCGGAGTGATAATAAATTGAATCGATCTTTTAGTGGGAGTATTCCTGCCAAAACTTCGAGACTCATGTTATGCGTTGTTGGCATACTGCCCAAAGCGATGCGAAGACAACGGTATTGGATACGCTCGAGTTTGATGAGGTGAGATTTGGCAGCTGACTGGAAACAGAAGCTACCATATTCCATCACTGAGAGAATGGTTGTTCGATACAATTTTAAAAGATCTTCTGGATGGGCTCCCCACCAGGTGCCAGTGATTGATCGGAGAAAATTGATTCTTTGTTGGCATTTTCCTTTCAGATACTCAATATGGGCCCTCCAGGTACACTTGGAATCAAACCAAACCCCAAGATACTTAAAACACCTCGATTGAGTGATCGTTCTGCCCAGGAGTTGAAGCTTAGGTTGAGCTGGTCTATGTTTCTTAGAGAAAACAACCATCTCCGTTTTCTGAGGGGAAAACTCAATCCCAAGCCTCAAAGCCCAGGAAGACAATCTGTCTAAAGTATCTTGTAAAGGTCTGTGCAGATGAGACTCAGTAGATCCTGTGACAGACACCACGCCGTCATCTGCAAGTTGTCTTAGAGTGCAGCCTTCAGAGATACAACTGTCGATGTCACTTACGTAAAAGTTATACAAAAGTGGGCTCAAACATGAACCTTGTGGGAGGCCCATGTAAGAGGTTCTTCTAACTGCAATATCTCCGTGAGCAAAGTTCAAATGTTTCTCACAAAGCAAGCTGTATAAGATGTTGTTCAATAGAGGAGGCAGACCTCTGGAATGCAACTTGTCTGACAACACCTCTATTGAGACTGCATAAAAAGCTCCCTTTATGTCTAGAAACACTGAAGCCATTTGCTCACGTTTTGCGTACGCCATTTGTATCTCTGAAGACAGCAAAGCAAGACAATCGTTTGTCCCTTTGCCCCTTCGAAACCCAAATTGAGTATCTGAAAGGAGACCATTTGCTTCTACCCATTTATCCAAACGAAACAAAATCATTTTCTCCATCAATTTGCGTATACAAGACAACATCGCTATTGGACGGTACGAATTCGCATCGGACGCTGGTTTTCCAGGCTTTTGGATAGCGATAACTCTCACTTGTCTCCATTCTTGGGGAACAATGTTGTTTTCCAAAAATTGATTAAATAAATTCAACAAGCGAAATTTGGCGGCGTCCGGAAGGTTTTTCAACAAGTTGAATTTGATTTCATCAATTCCCGGAGCTGAATTGTTACAAGAGAGGAGGGCAAGTGAAAATTCGACCATCGAAAAGCTGGAATCCAGACCACACCTATCTGGAGGCACATTCCGGATTATTTTTTGTACAGGTGTAGAATCTGGGCAGACTTTCCGTGCGAAGTTGGATATCCATCTATGTGTATATTCTTCACTTTCATTTGTAGATGATCGATTGCGCATGCTTCGTGCCACTTTCCATAAGGTACTCAAGGAAGTTTCCCGTGATAAATCGCCCACAAAATTCCGCCAATACGCCTTCTTTTTCCCTTTGATTAATTTTTTGAACTGATTTTCAAGGGTAACATAAGCATCAAAAAGGACGAGAGTTCCATATTTCCGAAAATCTTTGAATGCTTTTGATTTGTCCTTATAAAGCTTGGAACACTGCTGGTCCCACCATGGGTTTGGAGGCCTACGAGGAACTGATGAATCTGGGATGGGTTTTGTTTGTGCGCAAAGTGCACTTTCATGTATCAAACGTGAAAGAAAGTGGTACTCCTCTAAAGGAGGCAAAACATTCATAGAATCGATGGCTGTTGTTATTTCGTCCGAGTACTTTTTCCAGTCGATGTGTCTTGTAAGGTCATATGTCATATTCGTAGAATTCGAAGAGCTGACCCCATTGGTGATTGTAATTTTGATAGGCAAATACCCCCTTAACCTTATTTAAAAAAAAAAAGAAATGGATCTCTTTAAAGGAATTTTTTTCCATTGAGATCCTTATCGTATTCTTGTTTAATTATAGCATACATTTCCTCGCACTAAATAATAAACTTTTGTGTTCTCATCATGATTAAGATGTTGTTCGCGTTGAAGTTTCTTTGTTTTGCTGCCAGACGTGCTGAGAACAGTAGCCTCCATTACCAGGGGGCTCAATTGAGCCTTTTGGTGTGGGGGAGTGTGGTGGGCCGCTACAAAAAAAAATCAAGCGAAAAAGTAGAAAATGAACACATGAAAAAATATTTTTTATTGAGTCACATCAGCGATGTTCAATTCAAATTTAAAATTTTAAACCTACACAAAAATTTGCTCATGACACATTCCACGGTGACGTGAAATCGCTTTTCCGGACTTTTTGGAACTGTTGTCATTCTAGAAGTCAACCAATTTACTTCAAAATGAAAAAAATAGTAGCAAACGGTCGCAAATTAAATTTACTTCAAAAAGAAGATAATTAGGCCATTAAAAAGTTTAAGTTGTTTGTGATGTGATTGATAACTTTTGTGACGTGAATTCACGCTAGAATTGGCCATTTTTGACTTCAGTACATACCACTTCCATTTCTTGTTCTCTCTGTGGGAATAGGACATTAGTGTCTTCAAACAAATTGTAGAGAAAACAATTTCCCATAATTTGGTGTTCCTAGCTTTTCGATTGAACAACAACGAACGAGGTCTCTTTTAAGTTGTGACGTGAATTCACTCTGTTAAACAGATCAGGGTAGTGTAATGAATTCACGTCACGAAATTTCAAGTTATTCTGAAAAATTCTTTAGAGCCTTCAAATTTTATGTACACTTTTAAAAATCATATTTTGTTATTCTAACTTGTTAAATCATCAATTTTCAGTATCTTTTGCCTAACTTTTTCCTCATTTTGACTGACCCTTGAATAGCAACATATTGAGGAATCGCGTTAAAATTACTGTTTCTCACAGTCTTTATTTGAAAAAAAATCACAAAAAAAAATTTTTTTAATTCTTTTTTAAATATTTTTGTTTTTAATTTAAAGATAACGAACAAATTGAAAACTTAACTAAATTATGTTCGATTTGTAAAAATCCGACCATCTGGAGGGTCTAAACAGCTTTCAGAGCATTTTTATCTTATAAAATTTTTCAACATATAGAATTTTGTGACGTGAATTCGCTCATTCGCGCGGTTGTAACCGATTCCAACCGATTTCTTTAAAATTAAGTGTTTCAGAATCCTCTCATCATTTTCAAAGAAGTTCTTATTTTTTATTGTTTAACAATGTTAAAATTTTCTCGTAAAATTATAAAGTTTGCTTTTTGTGACGTGATGTCACTCATTGGCGACTGTTTTTGTTTGCTTTTTAAAACAACCCCATTTGATATAAAAAGAAGCAGTGTTTGTTGGCTTCAAAACATATTAATTTTTTTTTCAAATCAATCCATTTATTTTAATTAATTATTTATTAAAAGTTTTCAACATTTACACTTTTTCCAACAAAAAAAAAATGATTTTCAAAATTATATAACATGTTAAAAATTTTTTTTTTCTTTTTTCGTTGGTTTTGTGTGATTTGAATTACCAAAATTATTGACAAGTTTGAGATTTTTTGATACGCTGTTTCTCGTGTATTTAGGTGAAACAAGCTCAACAAATTTTACATTAAGTAAATAAAAAAGGTAGTTTTGGTTTGAATTTTGCTTAAATTTTGGATAAATCCGGGCATTTTTCCTCGATAGCTGGGCCATCGAGCCAGACCGGGCTTTTTTCTGGAATGTTTAATCATATCTTTTACTCTCAACGAGTTAGCCGTATTTGAATGACTTTAAATTACTTTGTTTCTTTTTTAAATTTTATAGGGTTTTCATTACTCTTTTGAAATTTTTTTTTCATTGTATTCTTTTTAGCATTACGGGATATGGTAACCCTAGTATAAACGAGTTTGGATCACCGCCGGTTGTTGTTTCCTCTTTAAGTTGACATTTTTCGGTAATTGTCGAATCAAATAATAACAAATTCTTCAACGTTTCGGTCTACTGTACTTTTTCAGCCATCTTAAGAAAAGAATTGTATCGCCGCGTGTTTCCGTAACGACTGTTTTATTTGATTTGAATCCAAATTTGAAAATTTGAGAAAATTTTCATGGTGTCCATTTGAAAATTTGAGAAAATTTTCATGGTGTCCATTTGAAAATTTGAGGAAATTTCATGGTGTCCATAATTCGATTGAGCCCGTTTGATTATTCTATAAGGTTAAAATGCGGCCGCCTGACTGCCAGATGTAGTCTTAAGTATCACGTGAGCTCATTCCAATTTTACAACAGGCCTTCTTAGTATATGAAATTCAAGGCAGTTTACCTTTCGGCACAACTGTGTTCACACAGGCGATCCATCCAGGAGCTATTCGATTCTGGGCGAATAGATTTAAAAAATAAAGAGATACATAGCTTAGAATGTCTCCTCAAATGAACCTGGCATAATCGTGCAATGCTAGCTTGGGAACCCGCCTAGTAAGACCCTGTGAGCTTCAAAGGACGATTTTAAAAATGCCGAACAAGTGAGACGAAGTCAACCGTCAGGCCTTGTTAAGCAGCGCAAATTATTTTTTCAAGTGGATTTAGAAAAAAAGATAGTCAAACGGGTCTTGAAGAATCGCACAAAGCGTGGTTGAGGACAAAATAGATAAATCTTAGTTAAGGAGAAAACCAAACAAAATAGATATTGATGGTAAAGATTTTTTTTCTTATGACTGGATAATTTGAAAAAGCGCTGGCCTAAAAAATGCTGTGCATGTTCGATTTTCTTTGAGCGAGCTAGTCGGCCAGGCTAAGATCGTTTATCTGTATTATTATAATAGCCAAGCTATAGATATATTTTAATTCATTTTACAGGTTCTGGTAATCAAGACACACGAATGGGGTCCGAATGCTTGGGCTCCCTACAGCAAAGCCATCCTACTGATTCGGGATCCGGAGAAGGCCATCCTGGCGGAGTTCAACCGACAGAGCGGTGGCCACGTGGGTTTCGCCTCACCGGATCGATACCGTCGAACCAAGGGACGGTGTAAGTTTTACTTGAATTTGAAGTTTTCATCAATATTCAAAATTATTTTACTTCATTACAGATTGGACGCAGTTTGTGAAAAACAAACTCTGGGCTTGGGAGCAAACCAACCTGTCGTGGGCCAAGAACTTCACCGGTGAAGTAAAGCTCATTTTCTACGACGATCTGGTGGAAAATGTTGAAGCAACTTTACGAAGTATTTTGAAATTTCTCCGATTTCCAATCGATGAGGTAAATCGAATATTGAAATTGAAATTATTTTTTCATTGATAAGCTTTGAAATCTTTTATCAGGAGCTTTTGGCGTGTGCACTGTCACGAAAGGAAGGCATTTACAGGAGAAAGAAGCGAATTCTACAATTCGACCCATACAGTCCAGCGATGCGGGTGACCATCGATGAAAAACGTGCTGAAGTCTACGCAGCTCTCGGACGTTTCGATGCCCACTAATGAGCAAATCTCAAATAGTCAAACAAAAGTTAGAATCTCAAATTCTAGTCGCACAACAGGATCCAGGAACCATAGTTGCCACAAACACAAAATGAAAGGAAAAAAACACGCACGGTTTTCCACAAACAAGAAACCGGAACCATTTCTAGTCATTAGACCAAAAAGTCGCGCATATAGGTTAAGGTCAGAGTTTTCCATGTCTCTAACCGTGAACTGCATTTCTTATTTATAAATAGGTTCGATATGCTTCCAAATGCCCTATACTTCCAAAAATTGGTTTTGTATGAATTTTGAACGAAGTTTCCGTTTTTAAAGGCTTAGTAAATCAATGCTAACGATTTCAAACCAAAAATAAACTCAAGTTACTCAACAACAGAAAACTCGCGTTACTTATTAGTATCTACTCCTTAGTCATGTGATTTAGTATAAAAACGTTTAAGGAATTAGTGAAGTGAAACAATTTCCAAAATAGAAATATTTTTACCATATCCAGTCAACTTGTAAAGGAAATTTTATCAAACAAACAACATGCCCTAATGATCTTCTATAGCAACGCAAAAAGAAACGAATAAGAACAAATGAAAACAAAAATTTAAAACACACAGTATCGTAGCCTCTAGAGAAAGTTGAAAACCTGTTGAGATTTCGTTTTAGGAACACAGAAATCAAACATGTACCATTACTCGAAACTACGAGCTAAACATATAGGGTAGGGGAGAATGAGGATACTTGATCCCTGGGGATACTTGATTCCTTAGCTATATCTCGAAACTGGAATGTCTTACAAAGATCAAATGTTCTAGAAAAATGTGGCAAAATGAGCAAAATAACAATTCTTGTAGTTTAAATTTTTTTAACAAAATAACTGTTTGAGTAATTGAACTTTGTTTGAAAAATTTCACAAAATGTAACTTGAAGATCTTTTTTCATCACTTTAAAATGTTCCTTACATGGGAAAATTATGAAAAAAATATTTGTTCCAATGTATTAATCGTTCGAGCGTAAAATGAACTTCATAATGCCATATTTTCAAAGCAATGGAAAACTCTCAACTTTTTTCAGAAAAAGTTTTCTAAAATGTTGATTATGGGTACAATTGATCCCCTAGAGTTGGGTACAAATGATCCCCTAGAGTTGGGTACAATTGATCCCCCTTCCAAACGGCATATTCTTCTTCTGAATTGATCGTTATGATTGCTGATTACGAAATTACTAATATTTATCCAAAAACTAATATTTATCAAACAATTGTCTGAAGAGAAGAGCAAAAATAATTAATTTTCTCTTAATTATAATAATAGCGCCTTTAAGTATGCAATGTTATAAGCGTTGAGACCAATTTATAGAATTTTCTTCTTATGTCTACTATAAATTGTGAAATGAGAAAAAACATGACCAAAATAGTCAATTAACATTCTATCTTGGGGTTTTGTTAGATTTTTAAACAAGGATTAGGGTTTCCTGAATAAAAGATCAAGCCTCCTTCAAAAGGGGATCAAGTCTCCCCTAACTTCAGAAAAATCGCAATTTTTTTACTCCCACGAAAATGCTTCTAGTTCATCAACGGGTTCAAGTATCGTTCTAATTTTTGGAGCATAGAAACTTGAAGTTACAAGCTGTCAGAAAGTGTCAAAGACGGCGAGTTGCTAATTTTTTCCAAAAAGATATGGTGAAAATAAGAAAAGGGGATCAAGTATCCCCACTCTCCCCTATAGTTTTCTATTATTTCGCAACAAATAACACATATACCTATACTATAGAACACAGAAAATTCTTGTAACAGGATGTAACGAAACAACAAAGTTTATAGTGACCAGTTTAAAAAAAGTGTGTTTGTTCCAATGTAAAGTGACTCTAGCAGCAAATAAAGAAAAAATGGAAACAATTACGAAAAGTTACTGTGTTTTAATTTAATTTGTCCTTCGAAATACATCAGTAGGGGAGAGTGAGGATACTTGATCCTTGGGGATACTTGATTCCGTAGCTATATCTCGAAACTGGAATGTCCTACAAAGATCAAATGTTCTAGAAAACACAATACTTAAAGCTCAAAAAATTTTAATAAAATAATAGATTGAGTAATCCAACTTTGTTTGAAAAATTTCTCGAAATGTGACTTGAAGATCTTTTTTCATCACTTTTAAATGTTCCTAACATGAAAAAATTATAACCAAATTTTTTGTTCCAATATACCAATCGTTTGAGCGTAATATGAACTTCATAATGCCATGTTTTCAAAGCAATGGAAAACTCTCAACTTTTTCCAGAAAAAGTTTTCTAAAATGTTAGTTATGGGTTCAATTGATCCCTAGAGTTAAAAACGGTATATTCTTCTTCTGAATTAATCGTGATCATTGCTGATGACGAGATTACTTATATTTACCCAACAACTAATGTTTATTCAACAATTGTCTGAAGAAAAGGGCTATTATAATTAATTTTCTCTTAATTATAGAAAATAGCGCCTTTAAGTATGCAATTTCATTAGCGTTGAGACAAAGTTATAGAATTTTCTTCTTCTGTCAGTTATAAATTGTGAAATGAAATAAAACATGACCAAAATAGTCAATTGAAATTCTATCTTGGGGTTTTGGGATCAAGGATCAAGTCTCCTTCAATAGAGGATCAAGTCTCCCTTAACTTCAAAAATATCGCAATTTTTTACTCCCACGAAAATGCTTCTAGTTCATCTACGGGTTTAAGTATCGTTCTAATTTTTGGAGCATAGAAATTTGAAGTTACACGCTGTCAGAAAATGTAAAGGGTGCAATTTTTATAACAATAATTATTATTATATGATTATTAAAGTTATCAAACATGAGCAGAGCAACAATTGAATAAATGTTATTTTTTGGATTTTCGAGTTATTGCATTTTGATTGACAAATTTAACTGACTGTCATGAACTTCATAGTCCCATGTTTTCAAAGCAATAGTAAATTCTAATTTTTTTTTTAAGAAAAATGAATGAATTCAATTGATCCCTTGAGTCCAAAAAGATATTTTTTCTTCTGACTAGACCTTGATCATTGCATAGCACGGAAGTATTAATAGTTATACGAAAACTAATATTTATTCAATAATTTCCTGATAAAAAGGACTCAACAAAGTGATTTTATCTAAAAATTAGAAAAAAGCGCCTTAAAGTATGCAATGACATACGGTAGTAGACAAACTTTTAGAATTAATGTTTGTCTGGCACTTATTAACTTTGAAATGGGAACAAATAAGATAAAAAATATTCATTGGAACTTCTATCTTAAGATTTATTCTTAATTTTTGCCTTTGGGCATTCTGAATAAAGGATCAAGTCTCCTTTAACTATCACTTTTTTCGTCCTACAAAATTGCTCCTAATTCAATTAGAGCTTCATGAATCGTTCTAAATATTGGAGCTTATAAATTTGAAATGACACGGTGTTAGAAAAGGCAAAAGATTGCGAGTTGCTCGATGTTTCCAAAAAGACTTGATGAAAATAAGAAAATGGGATCAAGTATTTCCATTCCAGAAACAAAACAATACATTTTTTGAAAATACGTACTGCGAAAAAAACAAATTTTTTGTAATTTTTGTAATGTTTGTAATTTTGTAATATTTGTGTAGTTTTTCTTATTTTTGATATTTTTGTAATATTTATAATTTTTGTAATTTTTCAAAAATTTTGTAATTTTTGTAATTTTTGTGATTTTTGTAATTTTTGTAATTTTTGTAATTTTTGTAATTTTTGTAATTTTTGTAATTTTTGTAATTTTTGTAATTTTTGTAATTTTTGTAATTTTTGTAATTTTTGTAATTTTTGTAATTTTTGTAATTTTTGTAATTTTTGTAATTTTTGTAATTTTTGTAATTTTTGTAATTTTTGTAATTTTTGTAATTTTTGTAATTTTTGTAATTTTTGTAATTTTTGTAATTTTTGTAATTTTTGTAATTTCTGTAGTTTTTGTAATTTTTGTAATTTTTGTATTTTTTGTAATTTTTGTAATTTTTGTAATTTTTGTAATTTTTGTTATTTTTTGTAATTTTTGTAATTTTTGTAATTTTTGTAATTTTTGTAATTTTTGTAATTTTTGTAATTTTTGTAATTTTTGTAATTTTTGTAATTTTTGTAATTTTTGTAATTTTTGTAATTTTTGTAATTTTTGTAATTTTTGTAATTTTTGTAATTTTTGTAATTTTTGTAATTTTTGTAATTTTTGTAATTTTTGTAATTTTTGTAATTTTTGTAATTTTTGTAATTTTTGTAATTTTTGTAATTTTTGTAATTTTTGTAATTTTTGTAATTTTTGTAATTTTTGTAATTTTTGTAATTTTTGTAATTTTTGTAATTTTTGTAATTTTTGTAATTTTTGTAATTTTTGTAATTTTTGTAATTTTTGTAATTTTTGTAATTTTTGTAATTTTTGTAATTTTTGTAATTTTTGTAATTTTTGTAATTTTTGTAATTTTTGTAATTTTTGTAATTTTTGTAATTTTTGTAATTTTTGTAATTTTTGTAATTTTTGTAATTTTTGTAATTTTTGTAATTTTTGTAATTTTTGTAATTTTTGTAATTTTTGTAATTTTTGTAATTTTTGTAATTTTTGTAATTTTTGTAATTTTTGTAATTTTTGTAATTTTTGTAATTTTTGTAATTTTTGTAATTTTTGTAATTTTTGTAATTTTTGTTATTTTTGTAATTTTTCAATTTTTGTAATTTTTGTAATTTTTGTAATTTTTGTAATTTTTGTAATTTTTGTAATTTTTGTAATTTTTGTAATTTTTGTAATTTTTGTAATTTTTGTAATTTTTGTAATTTTTGTAATTTTTGTAATTTTTGTAATTTTTGTAATTTTTGTAATTTTTGTAATTTTTGTAATTTTTGTAATTTTTGTAATTTTTGTAATTTTTGTAATTTTTGTAATTTTTGTAATTTTTGTAATTTTTGTAATTTTTGTAATCTTTGTAATTTTTGTAATTTTTGTAATTTTTGTAATTTTTGTAATTTTTGTAATTTTTGTAATTTTTGTAATTTTTGTAATTTTTGTAATTTTTGTAATTTTTGTAATTTTTATAATTTTTGTAATTTTTGTAATTTTTGTAATTTTTGTAATTTTTGTTATTTTTTGTAATTTTTGTAATTTTTGTAATTTTTGTAATTTTTGTAATTTTTGTAATTTTTGTAATTTTTGTAATTTTTGTAATTTTTGTAATTTTTGTAATTTTTGTAATTTTTGTAATTTTTATTTATTTTTTGTAATTTTTGTAATTTTTGTAATTTTTGTAATTTTTGTAATTTTTGTAATTTTTGTAATTTTTGTAATTTTTGTAATCTTTGTAATTTTTGTAATTTTTGTAATTTTTGTAATTTTTGTAATTTTTGTAATTTTTGTAATTTTTGTAATTTTTATAATTTTTGTAATTTTTGTAATTTTTGTAATTTTTGTAATTTTTGTAATTTTTGTAATTTTTGTTATTTTTTGTAATTTTTGTAATTTTTTTTTATTTTTTGTAATTTTTGTAATTTTTGTAATTTTTGTTATTTTTGTAATTTTTGCAATTTTTGCAATTTTTGTAATTTTTGTAATTTTTGTAATTTTTGTAATTTTTGTATTTTTTGTAATTTTTGTAATTTTTGTAATTTTTGTAATTTTTGTAATTTTTGTAATTTTTGTAATTTTTGTAATTTTTGTAATTTCAGTAATTTTTGTAGTTTTTGTAATTTTTGTAATTTTTGTAGTTTTTGTTTTTTTTTTGTAATTTTTGTATTTCAAATGCAAGTTGTATTGTACGTGCCAAAAAATTTTTGAATACGTTTTTTGCAAAAATTCGCGACAGTAAACTACGTGTTGCACAGAATCAACATAACAACGAAATAAGGTATTTTCGTTCCTCAAACTTTAAAGCTTTGTTGAAGCTTTTCTAACTTATCATTTAACGCCTTTGGGCAGGCTTCGATATAAAAGTTCAAAAACAAGCTTAGCTAGCTTTTTAAAACTGATATAAATGAAGAAAATCAGTAACACAAAGTTTTAGATTTTCAGTGCCAAAGCACAAATTGCTTCTATATATAGAATTTTACTACTTTAATTTTTTTAATTAATTTTACACTCAAGCAAGAACCGATTTTTTTTACTTTGAATACAAGCAAGCAATGCCTGGTACCCGCAAAATGTGCTCAAAAGTATATGGGAGCCTCATGCTTAACATGGCGAAATATCAACCCGTCCTAACATAATCGTTGTCTTCGCAAAAAAAAAAGAATAATTGTAAGCTTTTAAAATCAAAATGGTTAGATTCCAACCAAAATTTAACAACTCCTCCTTGACCGTCCTTTTGAATAAATATTATTCTTTTTTTAAGTTTTATTAAACAACCGTGTTCCAGAGAAACGTCAAACTTTTCTGTCATCTTGTTCCGTTTTCTTCCCGTGTCCGTTTATCCGCCATTCAGTCGAGTTTCGTTCGCGTTTCATTTCGGTGCAGTTTAATCTTCCCCCGGTCGGACGGTTCTCGCCGGGACGTTGAATTTTTCTTGACAGTATTTGTGTGCCTATCCCATCTTTTGCTGGTAACATTAATGTAGAAAAAACTGACCACGCGATCGTCGCCGTCGTAAAGAATATCGGAAAAGTAGAAAGTGGCGATTCGGTTAACTCCGAATTATCGATTTTGTCTAACGGGGTGCAAGCAATAAAATCACGGTTTAAGGAATCACCGTTAGTGCGGGCATTACCAGAAATCCCCCGTGCGCTCACTCTGATAAAGTTGCGATTTCAGAGCGATGGATTCCTGCACTCGAATGTGATTCCCTTTTATCGAACAACATTGGATTCCATTCGTGGGAGTAACCGTGAATGAATGTTCTGCTCGCTGCCTGGGATACCCGTTTCCGACCACCACACTTCCCGGGACAGAATTCCATGTTCCCTCAGTGCAGGTTCTGTGTATGAGAAATTTGTGTTTTTTTTCTCCCGTAGTGAACAGTGTGTTCCTTTTTTCTTTGCACCACCCAATAGTTTCGATGTGTTGAAAATCATCCGAGGCTATTATCATTCCACAAAGAAGCGGCAAGTCTCAAGTGAAGTATAGAATCCATCCCGGCTTCTGCGGAAGCATCCGGAAAGTGTTATCTCCGCTGTGAGCCTGGCAGAATCGCAGACATAAACACAACGCTAACAAAACCATGGATATACTCCGTGTCGTATCGGACACTTTCTGGTCCACCAGTATCTGGCTGCCCCCGAACACGACATGGGAAGACATCCAGCCGGGTGTGCGGCCCGATGTGACCCATGCCGACTATCGGCACCTGATCTATCCGATTCCACTAGCAGCGGTGATATTCTTTCTGAGAATTATTGTAGAGCGGTAAGTTAGGCCCAAAACAGGTATTTTTCTTACGATAGCATATTGCAAAGTTGTAATTTTTTAACTCAAACGTAGTCTTTCAGTTACAATGAAATATTTATTCAGATTAAGAGAAACACTATCGTAAAAAACTTGGAATGATATAATATTGGTAATCTGTTCCAACTGGTACTCCATACACCAGTATGCACTTGCTGCAGTTGCTATTGGTTGTCTGTTAAATTACACAGTAGAGTTCCCCATATGACACGACATTTCAAAAAATTATGCGCTGCCAGCCTAAAGTTTGTATGGGATTTTGAGACATTTTGTTTCGGAGGAACATGAAAACCCAGTTTTTCATGAATAACTTTGGTTCCCTCCGGCCGATTTCTTTTGAAAACAATTTTTCTTAAAGCCTAAACTATGACCAATATTTTATCCGAAGACTGCATCTCGATTGGAGTTCAGATAAAAAAAAATCAGTGATGAATATCACCCTGAAAAAAGTTACCCCATTTTTTAAGTCTAAAAACTTTTTTATTCTGAGTCGAATTGAAATGCAGTCTTCGGATGAAATATTTGTCATAGTTTAGGCTTTAATTTTTTTTAGGGATTTTAACTCCTCAGTTTAGGCTTTTAGAAAAACCACTTTCAAAAGAAATTTCCCGAAGGGGACCAACGTTATCCATGAAAAACAGGATTTTCATGTTCCTCCGAAACAAAATGTCTCAAAATCCCATACAAACTTTGTGCTCGTTGAGCGACCCCTTCCCGTGATCCGATCTGGCCCGAATTTGGCATTAGACCTTGTACTAGGCCTAGGATCGGTTTAAGCCTGCAGCGCTTAACATTTCACAATCTTGAAATTTCCCATACAAATTTGGGGCAGTCTATTACACAGTCTACCAGTACACTTCGTTACAACAATATTCAGCCCACAGCTGTGCATAGTGGCTATTTTTGTCTATTACATACATTACACAGTCCAGTATTACACATCGTAACAACTAAGCTCAACCCATAGTGTATTGTTTGTCTGTTAAGCCTAGTCCACACTATGCAACATGAACTGCGATTTTTGTTATGAGACGAACTTTGTTGTCTGTTGTTGTTGTTGGAAACCTGAGACGGTCTCAGTGTCTCCCGAAGAAAATGGGAGACGCTGAGACCGTCTCGAGACGAACCGTCTCCTAGTGTGGACTAGGCATTATGTTCCATAACACAGCGTTTCATATCTGTTGTTGAAAGCGCTTAGAGCAAGTTCACTGGTGTTGGGAAAAAGTGGTAGAAATTTTGACATTTGGAAAATTTTACCATGCAAAAATGCTTTCAAGATCTTTGGGCGTTGTATTTTTTTACAGCACTGTTTCTATTTCAGCCGTATGTGATAGAAATATTGCTATTTTTGCATCACAGCATGCGAAACTACAACATATGTTGTTAAAAAACTTGAAGGTCGCAGATCTTGAAAATGTTTTTGCATGGCAAAATTTTCAAAATGTACTAGAAGTGACAAAATTTCTACCACTTTTCTCCAACACCAGTGAACTTACTCTTAGGGCATTGGAAAAGAGATATCTTAACTACTTGTACTTTTATTTCTAACTTTACTTTCTATTTTTATTTATACTAGCCTGTTTGGTTGTTTGTTAATGATGTGCATGTTTTTATTCATCTCATCGATTACTACGATGAGACAAATCTCAACACCCTCCTCAACGTACACACTACAGTCTGCTTACAGCCTCCGGTGGCTTCTCTTGAATATGGGGCTGCTCTATTTTTACGCAAAACCGGACCTCATTAGTCGCCTTCATTGCACGACGTTCTCGCCCTTGTTGCAGCTCGACGACCTTACTTCTGGTTTCCGGCTCGTCGCAGTCTCCCTACTGCGACTCGAAGCTTTCTCCTTCGCCTCGACGCTTTTCCTGAGACCTGCACCTCCCAGTGGTTCCAGCCCGACGACCTCCACCTGACTTTCCGGTCCGTCGACCTTCCATGGCACCGGCTTGGCGACTTTCCATGGTACCCCGCACGCAAGTCCACCAGTGACTCCAGGTTCGACCACTACCACCTGTTTCCTGACTTGACGACGTTCCATGATACAGGCCCGCCAACCTTCCATGGCTTTCGATACGACGACCTACCAGTGAATCCGGCCCGATGACTGCTTCGTTGTCTCAGCAACCTTCCATGGCACCGGTTCGACGATCTCCCAGTGGTTCCGTTCCGACGACTTTGTTGGTTCCGTGTGGACACTCTTATTTTGGCCCGACGGCCTTCCGCTGCCTCTCGACTCGCCGACCTTCCAAGGATCCGACCAAACGACCTTCCATGACACCTGTCAGACAACCTCCCGTGTTCTTGCCTTGTCGACCTCCACCTGGCTTCCCGATCCGATGATCTTCCAGTTGGCTCCTGGTCCAACAATGGCTCAACGACTTTCGTATGGCTCTGCACCGACAACCTTCCAGTAGCTCTGGTTCGATGACCTCCCAATGGTTCCTGGTTCGTTGTCTCGTCGATTACTACGACGAGACAAATCTCAACAATATCGTAACATCCAAACTACAACTTACTTATTTACTTAATGTTCCTGTTCCGATCCTCCGGTGAATAGGGCCGTGATAAAAGAACTCCATTGTTCACGATCTGGAGCCAGTGTCTTTACTTGGCCCCAGTCAAGATTCTTGTCGACAGTTCGGATTACGGCGGATTCGCCGCCACGAGTTTGTGGGTCTGCCTCTTCTCCAATGTCCTTCTGGATTCCATTTAAGCGCCTCTCTGCAAATCTCGTTCTCATCTTTTCGCAACTTTGCCCAATCTATCTCCACTTACGTTCCCGAATCTCGATTTCTAGCGCCCTTTGATGACACCGGCGATGTAGTTCCTCATTCGAGATCCAGTTGCCAGGCCACATAGCGCGGATGATATTCCGCAGGCAGCGGTTTACAAATACTTGCAATTTCCTCGTCGTTACCGCATATGTGCACCAAGTTTCGCACCCGTGCAGCAATACGGATTTAACGTTTGAGTTGAAGATTCGGATTTTCGTTCGTAGAGAGATCTGACGAGACTGCCAGATGTTTCGAAGGCTCACAAACGCTAATCGGGCCTTTCTGATTCGGGGGATCGATGTCTTTCTTAGTACCACCATCAGGCGTTATCTGGCTACCAAATACTGGAAGCACTCCACTTTCTCAACATGTTGCTCTGCTACTATGAAACTGGAGGGATTTCCTGTGTTGATCTCCATCGACTTGGTCTTTCCGACATTGACTCTGAGACCTGCTACCTTGGAGGTTACGAAAGTCGTCGAGTTTGCTCTGCATAACCGGTTGCATAGGGAACCATAGTTACAATAATTTGTTTGTTTGTTAATGATGTGTATGTTTTTATTCGTCTCATCCATTACTACGACGAGACAAATCTCTTGAAGTATGGGGTTAAAGTATGGGGTTCCGCAGAGTTAATGAAAACACGTCTTGGAAGATTGAAGTTATATTTGCGAGAGATTGAAAAAACTTATGACCTAATGACATTGGAGTATCTCGATTGCTGCGATTAGTTTCACCTGAGATCGGCCTACTCCAACACTCTTCCTCGATCGGTTGATTCTAATCCAGCGTCGATCGCCAACTTCTTGAGTGGTGTAGCCGAAAGGGGTTTCGTCAATAGATCGGCTACCATGTCTTCAGTCGGGCAATATACGACGTCGATCTCCTTCTTCTGCTTGACGTCTCGAACGAAGTGATATTTTGTGGCGATGTGCTTCGTCCGACTGCTGAACTTTTCGGTATCCAGCATATTGCGACAACTCTGGTTGTCCTCGTTGATTCACGTCTCCATT